>NW_019742557.1:261732-370586 GCF_002891405.2 Cryptotermes secundus | reverse complement strand
AGTTTCCATCTTCAATAGGTATCACTAGGTTATGTCTGCTTAACATCAAAGGCAAACATTAAACATTAAGTATTAAATATTCACTTGCTCAGACTTATACGTGTATCAACATTATAAATCCATACAACTCTTCACTGTGTTCATGAAATATGAGCTGTATGATGAACTTTTGTACCAATTACATTCATCTAAAAATCTTATTCTAATAAGTCAACTTCTGTCATTTTTCTAGAGTGATCTTAAAAAGTTGTTCATTTTATATCATCACATATGGTTTTTTCACAAATTATGAGAAATGATAAACGCATTTTCTGCTATCTGATACAATTTATTTATCATATCCCAATTGAAAATTCAAACGAAGATTTTTGGAGTAATATTCCAGAGAGGAGTGTAATAAATAAACCTCCGAGGTCATTTTACTGCCTAAGATTTAATATTTATGAAGCACATATCGAACAGTTATTCTCATATTGTCACCAAGAATTGTGTATAACATCTTTAAACTAACCCATGCTTCTCTCTTAACTTCTCTCATTGTTCCTACAAACTGTTCATGAGAAGAGTTCTGCCTTCTGGGATATAACACCACACAGTCCATCAGAAATTCCAAATCTGCTGCAAAATGAGAACTCATTCTTTAACTTTCTCATAAATGAGAGCTCAGAATTTCTTGAAGATGAACTTGGAACAGCCACCATCCTTATCCATCCCCTTTACAAACTGTCTCATGAATCCAAGATTCTTACCCAGTGAAGGTAAGAGCACTTTGTTTACATCAACCAAACATTCACATATTACATTCTCTGAAACAGGTATGAGACTGAGTCTGGGGGGCCACTATTTCTTGATCCATTGCGGACATCATGCTCTACTCTCCTATTATGACAACTAATGAGGAACTTCATGATTCCCACACTTCCTGTGACTTCTGTGGGAAGAAGGAAACCTGTGCTGTAAGAAATAATTTCTTCTGTGGATTTGCATAGGGGATGTTAATAGGCAGTCTTATATAGGTGGTGTTAGTATCTGACAGTATAGTTACCCACTTCGCTGATAAAGGGTGAAGTTATCTGCAGGATCTTTCCCACTCTGACACTGAATTCTCTCCTTCAAGAGTACAAATCCATAAACAACGGTACACTAGCAGCCTCAGACTAGTAGGATAAATGAAGACAGAAGTGCAGTAAGTTGTTACAGTAGTGGGATTTCAATTAGATTTAAGCCCCACAGTGAAACACCAAAGTGAAAATAATACAATGTGGTCTTTGCTACCCTGTCTCACAAGCAGCACAGTAATCATCATAAAACTGGAATATTACTGTTTGCAAACAGTATGTTTGTGATAGGCAAAAATTGATGTCATTTTTGGATTCAGCATATCAAAATCTATAAGACAAGTATAATACTCTAAACAACCAGTCCATCACACACCAGTATTAGTATATCATGTACACAGTATAATGAAATATGGATCACAATCTGACATGACCAACGATGTGAAAGAAAAATATATTTATAAATGTATTACTGTTGTATATTTAAGTTTAGGAAATGGTATTAATTAAGAAATTGTTTTGTGGTATTGAATAAACTACAAATTATCATGATATTGCTACCTATTATGATTTATGATTACTTTAGTTCTCTATCTGAATATTTACTTTTGTTTTCAGGCAAAATACATTAAAAATATGGGCTTTGGAGGTGCAATGGCATGGACAGTGGACTTGGATGATTTCAACAACCTTTGCTGCAGAGAACCTTTCCCTTTGCTGCGAACGATCAACCGTATACTGGGCAACTTGCCAGAGCAGGAGCCCACCAGAGCAGACTGCACCAAACCACCTGCACCTATCACACCACAACCACCGACCCTCACTACGGGTGTTGATATAGGTCAGTTGCACATAAATATTTGTATGAAAGAAAGGTAGGTTTCTCTATCCTCAGGGGACAGTTAATTACCAGTGCCAACTTATGAGGTGGAGTCAGGGCAGGTAAATACACAATCAAATGTTATTAAGAAGCATTTGTATCAATTTTGACAGGTATGTTTATGCAAGGGCCAAGAAGGCCCATCCCTATATATTCATTATATTGTTATCACTAATAAACAAATGTGATCTGTTAAAGATATTGGAAATAGATCCATCACACTCTTTCTTTCTTTCCTTTATCCGTATTTACGTTTATCTTCTTTCTCCCTCCCTTCCTTTCTCTCCTTTCTATCAAAACAGGTCTGATTTTCTCCTTACAGCCTGTTCTTTACCCTTCCCATCCATTATCCATTTTCCCTTCCTTCATCACTCTCTTTAAACCAAAACAATTCCCAGTTAGGATGTGAGTCCTGTGGCTAAGTACATGTATCACCTAAAAGGGTTTCATAAAGATATAAGAAAATTAACAAAGTAGTTTCTTTAAATTTCATTGTCACAGTTTAAAATCTTTTTTTAATTAAAGGTGAAATCAGCTCAACGCCACCATATGAACCACCTACTTCTTCTTCTACAACTTGGCCAGACTGGACAACTAGTTCAAGCTCTGCTACTTGGAGACCTACATCAACAACAACAACAACAACAACAACACCACCTTGGTGGCGGCCACCAACCACTACAACTTCCACTCCCAGGCCAACAACTACAACACCATGGTGGCAGCGCCCAACCACTACAACAAAAACTACCACTCCACGACCTACGACAACCACAACTACCACACAACGACCTACCACAATTACAACTACCACTACCCGTCGTCCCTCTACCACTACTAGTGTGATAACAAAACCTCCCACTACAGCCTTACCAGACATTCCTTTGCCAGGAGCACCTTGCAATGCAGGCGAATATCTTCCAGATCCTTCAAACTGCAATGCATATTACCGCTGTATTCTGGGAGAGTTAAGGAAAGAATATTGTGCAGGTGGATTGCACTGGAATACACAAAGCAAAGTTTGTGACTGGCCAAGTGAAGCCAAATGTGAAAAACGTGAGTAGGTTATACCGACATTTTAATGTAAGATTGATTCAGCCAGTGCAATTGACTTCTGAAGTAACTTTTGAAATGTATTGTAAATGAGGGACCTTCATTTCTTGCACATGAACCTTAAGAAAATGATGTTATAAATTATGAATTCTCTGTTTACATTAAGTGATACATTCTTTCGATTGTAAATGGAGGACTTCAGATCTACTGTTTTGAAGCTAGTCTGTCCAGAAATCACCAAGATTGAAAGATGAAATATTTCCATTGCTTATGCTTAGAATAACAAAATCATTATTATCAAGAATGTATAATTATTGGTGTATACCCTCACTTTTTTATCTGCATCTTGTCCCATTAATATATAACAGCATACACAGCAATGGAAAATCTTTAGTTCATAGGAATATTAGCTTACTTTCATCATAATAATGAGTATATTCACATATTAAACTCCCCGTTATCTGGCATTCAAACGTCCAGTATTCTCACACAAGTGGTGAAGTAATTAAAATAAAATTGACAATCCTTAAACAAACTTAAAAAAGAAAATTTCAATGAGTATATGTTCAACCCCTACATGGTAGTTCTCCTAGCCACCACAAGCAGTGCTGCCCTTCATCTTCCTCACACAATTGCTATTACATTATGGGTTGTATTTGCATCACATTTAATTTTAACTGTCTTTACATGGTGTTTAATAAATTATATGCCTGTTTACTCTATTTCAGTTTCATTGGGTTTCTATAAGAATTTTTTATACAACCATCAAATTCTTGTAACTGCCACACACAATCCCCCACATTTGCTAAATAACTGGGAGTTTATTGTATGTACATATATATATATATATATATACGCTATTATGTACGTGGAACAGTTTGATGATGCTTGTCCAAAAATCAAAATAATGAAAATTTATAAGAAAAACATTCAAGAATCCTGCCTCTGCAACATAACTACTTAATGTAAGGAAAACTGTAAGTTACATTAAGGAAGTATAGTAAGTTTACAATGGGGCACTCGGTAGTGTAGCTGTTTGAGGCGCTATGCTACAAGCCGGAAGGTTGAAGGTTCAAGTCCCAATGAGGTGGATTTTTTCATGTGACCTAATCCTTCCAGGCACACTATGGCCCTGGGGTCGACTCAGCCTCTACCAGAAATGTGTACTAGGAATCTTCCTGGGGGGTTAAGTGCGGTCGGCACGTAAGCCTGACAACCTTACCGCCCTCTGTGAACCAATTATCTAGATAATGTGGGACCCTCAACCTCTCACTATCCTATGGGCCTCCATGGCCTGTTACAGGAATTGCTTTACCTTTGCTGGTCACGGTAGCCAAGCGGTCTAAGGCATGTACTGTCTTTGCTGGCTCAGAAGCTGGGATCATGGGTTCGAATCCCACAAAAGGCATGGATGTTTGGTATGTGTATGTGTTTATTCTGTGTTTATGTTTACCTATGTTTAGGTAGAGGCCTTGCTATGAGCTGGTCACTAATCCAAGGGTCCTACCATCTATAAAATTATCATGAAATTGAAAAATCAGAGGCCAGGTCCCAAGGGGGCTGTAGAGCCAGAGAAAAATAAATAGTAAGTTTACTAGTGTTAACTGATTTTTCTCTGTTGTAGAATCTGCAACACTTTCCACTACAGAAACTTCTCCATGGTGGACTACAGCACAATCAACAAGTACAACAGGATGGGACAACTGGTGGACAAGCACCACAACAACAACAACAACAACACATATACCAGATGGCTGGTGGACAACAACTAAGAAATCAACAACTACAAGCAGGCCAAGTACAGAGGTATTTATATTGAGTTCTAGGGTCTAGCTAAGGTGGAAAGGAATTTCAAATTGTTATAGTTTGGATGTAAATATTCAATCAAGAGTTGTAATATACTGTCACATGTATGTGTGTGCTATAGACATGGTTTGGATTGGTGTGTGGATTTATTGACCGCTCATACACACTACTTGGAACTACAAGTAATTACAGATCTATCACTAATCTCCACAATTCACAAATTACCACAGCACCCCCTAAGCTTTTCCAAGCCTACTGTGCCTCCACCAGCCATTTCCTGGCAACGGCTTTAACAATGGAGAGTCTTCAGCTTCCTTCCTCCAGGTCTTATCTTCACAGCATCTCATGCAGAACTCAACTCTGTACTGATAACTCTCAACTAATTCCCAGACTGGCGGCCATTTCACACGAACCTCCTTGTCTTCTCTTCACAGCTTGACTTTCAACTAACTGCGTTGTCCCAATTGTCCTCAAGATAACTCCTCAGCATTGACCACACAGAAAACACAACTATTTCCGTTGTTTATTCCAACTGTTTCAGATGCCTAACAATGGGTTGCATAACGCCATTTCCAGCAGTAACTATTGTTGTAGGGGCGTGTTTACCACATATTGTTGACTAGAACTGTTTACTGCGCGGCAAACACATAGGAAACACATCCTCTATTGCTTACTAAGACTGTTTATCACGCCGTTGCCTAGCAGTGAATGTCCTTTATTGTCACATATTGTTGTACGCATTACCCAGCCATGGACTGTTTACCAAGAATCTGTCTCCACCGGAATGTGTCTATCGAACCGTTGCCTAGCAGTGGGTTGATACAGCACATTAAATTATTTGGATTCTAAGAGAACTGTGAGGAGCATAAACGAAAGTCTTACTTGTATGTGTTATATTTTTTGGCCTGTTAATTTAGAACAGTTTTAAGGATTCCAAAAAATGACAGAACCTAACTCACACAAAATAAGTACAATGACCATGGTTAAACATAAACAAACTACATAATATTGTGGTAAACAGATATTTGCACAGAATATTTATGATGGTTAAGTATTAAGTCACTGTATGAGTAAATGTCTTATGGTGGATAGGATCTGGTCATGTAGGACAATGGCATGCAGAAGGTCCTGGGTTCATTACCAAATGAATCCAGAACATATTGTTTGCGTGCCTTCCTCTTTCCTCAACTCTGAAAAAGAATCAAAACTTTTTTTATGTGAGGAATACTAGACTCCCACTGAGGTCTGGATCCCACATCCAGTTGTAGTTTCCTTTCTCAGCCATCATGATCAGAAGAAAAATATAAATTATGCATTTCAGTTGCTCCCATCAAAAATGCTCGATTTAGCCAGGGTGGTCAAAGACCATACCTGGAATCATAAGGCACAACAGCATTAACAGTAGAATTATAAAATAAATTGAAAGATGTACAAAGCACATGAAGACTAAAATATCCTTAGTGATTTGAATGGTGTTGATTTGTTCACAGATTATAGTATCAACTGAGAGATGTTCCAATGGTCAGTATTACCCAGATCCTGGATCCTGTACAATTTTCTACATCTGTGTTAATGGCACACCAGTAAAGCAGACTTGTGCACCAGGACTAGTGTGGAACCAAGCAGCGACAATGTGTGACTGGACCTTCAATACAAAATGCGCTAATTCCTTGTCGCTTCCACATGAATACCCACGTAAGTCCTATATCAGATGTGCCCTCAGTACAATATAATATTGGTTAAACTACTGCACTTTCTCCCATGAATACCTTTATGCACAAAGTGCATAAAACAATACATGATAATACAATACATGTTTCATCATCAAAACTATGTCACACACTTCAGTCAAGTTTGATGTTGGAGGTTTGCAGTAGAAGTTGAATTGAAAACTTGATACTGATATCTGCTGATCCAACATAACCTTACTTCACATATAATTCAAATAAAACTTTATATATTTCCTAAAAAAGACTTTCATTGGACAAAAACTCAATACATGACAAGAAATGTAGTTCTCTTCAATATGTATACAACACTGCCTAACTACTATATATAGTGTGGTGGATGTTACCTATGCAACTACGAAGTTCTGTTTCCCATAGATGATCATCAAAGTCAATTAGGTATGCAACTTTCCATTCATGTTATAAGCTGTATATTCTTGTGGTACACAATGTTTATCATCATCATCATCAGTAATCTGTCAGACGACAGGTCCACAGTCTCTTCCAAAACAATTCCTCGACTTAATGCGATCTAGAGCTTTCTCCTTCAAATGACAGTATCCTCTTCTGTCCCCAAGGTCATCCAGCATCTTCTTACGTCTTCTTCCTCGTCTTCTTGTCACTTCTATCCGCCCCTCTATCTTTCCTTCAATAACTTCTTTTAGAAGGCAGTTTCTGCGTAAAACATGACCAATCCAATTAGCCTTCCATTTTCTTACAATGTTTATATCGATTAAAATAAGAAGAAAGAATGTCAGAATTTTTAGAATCATATTTTACTGACATAAAGCCTTTTACAATGCAAATTCTATCATAAAAAATTATAACTTTTATCTGAATTCTATATACTACATAGTTCCCTTTCAGTATGCTACTTTTAATATATGTATATATTTTTTAGGTCCCTTGAGGTCTTACTTAAGGAAAACTACTTAAACTCAAAAGGATATATATATATATGGTCAAAAAAATATGGTTTCATCGTCCTGGAGTACCTCTTGTGCCTTTCATTCTTGCCACAAGTTGTTTTATTATTAGTACACAAAGGCTTGATGGATATGTGCTTTTCATAAAAGTTTAACAAACTTCATGTAGCAGAGTCCTTCTTTAGAAGTAAAAAGATTTTCAGCTATCTGAGAAATGCTCTGCCTTTTGTAGAACCCTAGGTTTTGTAAACGGCTGTATTCACAGTAACCTGCCAGCAATCCCCCTTCTGAGCCAGACAGGTCTATGCCATAACCTACATGCAACTCTTATAATTTTTAATATAATATTTTTTCCAAATTATTTGTTATATATAAGAAATGTTTCTTAAAATAACTTCATTTTCTTCCAGATTTTTTTTTAATTTTGATATGTATTTAATTACATTTAGTTACAATTTTTTAAAAGAGTACCAATTAAAAATATTTCAAATTGAAACTTTAAAATTAGGCAAGGATATATAACTCAAAAAAACAGGGCCATAACACTAGAAACAAATACACTTAATATACTTTCTTTGTAGTGCTTGAAAGTGATTCTGAGTCCAAACTCAAAAGGAGTCATTGGATTCAACAGAAGTATTTCAAAGTGTTTTTTATTATTTAAAGGGATGCATCTGGTAAGATAAATATTGTTGTGTTAGTGTAAATAAAAGTGTATTGATCCTTTTGTCTTGATACAGAATATTTGAAGATTAAGAAAGGCAGCTCTTGCAATGCTGGAGACTTTAGCTCAGCACAGGACTGCACAAAATATTTAGTCTGCATATGGGGCACATATCAAGAGTTTTCCTGTGGTCCAGGGCTACATTGGAATAATGTAAGTTTTAAGAGAAAATAAAAACTCTAACAGTTGTGATAGCTAGTGCACTGTGTTGAAAATCTCTGCAACTAATAGCAGATACAAATTTTAATTTTGTATGTGGCATGTCTGTTTTGTTTCTTTTAATCATATTATTTATCAGTAAAAGTCCCCCACTGAAACTATCACCCAATTACACTGAAAACAGTGCAAGTCAGTTTATAGCTGTGATGTGAGTCTAAGAATAAATGATCCAAAAAATAAAATTCTATGCTCACTCATGGAACTAAACACTTCTTAAGAAGCCACCAAATGTACAGCTACTCAAGAACTTCCCAGCATTTTATGGAACCCAAAGGTTCATTGCCCTATTCACAAGAGCCCTCCACTGGTCCATATCATGAGCCAGATCAATCCAATCCATACCATCCCATGCTATCTCTCTAAACAAACTCGGTGTCTTGAGTCTGCAAGCAAGCTATACCGACCGAGCGACAGCTACTTGTCGGCGAAGTTAGTGCCAACTTTTGCAGATAGAGGGTATCACACTGTCAGAGCAATGGATCCCCATGACCGTTAATCTCTGTTTTCTAGACCAGAGTCGCTATTTCCTTGAAATAGCTTATCAGTTATCCTCACGAGGCAGAATGAACCCCGTTCCAGACCCACTACTTCTCAGAAAATCTGGTAGCACTGGGAATCAAATGCAGGACCTCTGAATCTGTAGGCAGGAACTCTGACCACTAAACCACAGAGGCGATCAATATGGGAACATTGTACATTTGACAGTCAACTTTTGGATGTGGCAAATTTTAATACTCTTAACTCCATTATCAATACTGTAGTTTCATATAAAATCTCATTTCCAGTAGTTGGTTGGAAAATTTTCCCTTTGCCTATTTTGGAATTGAAATCTTGTAGCAGACATTTTTATAGTATTTAGAGAATTTATCTCATACACGTTCTAGTTCTGTATTGTTAAATATAAGCATATACCGTATTTACGCATGTATAGGCTGCACATTTTTTGCCAGAAATTCAAGAGGAAAACTGGGGTGCGGCTTATATTCGAAATATTCAAAATCACACTTCATTTAAAAAAATTAACATTGTCAAATTTCGGAATAATTTCTACTCCTGAAATAATATTCCAAGAAAATTATTTTTCTATAATTTCTGTCTGAAAATTGTGCTGCGGCCTATACACGCACGTGGCCTATACATGCGTAAATACGGTATTTAAGTTCATAACGTGGATGTTCACATGAACATATAAGTTGTTAGCTGTGTATGAACCAGAAACATGGACCTTAAAAATGTGTTTATGTTGGTGGTACAGATTACTTTAAATAGTTGAAGCGATGATGGCCCTGAAGCTCTGTAAATTCAGTAACCATTGTTGGTATTCTTTTTCTACTTATGAAACATTTCAGTATAAAAAAATTCCAAAATGATACACCTTTGCAAAATACCAGAAAAAAATATCTGTGTATAGCCACGTTATGATTTATGTGGTTTATTTCTGGTTTATTGAAGGCTGCACATCTTTGTGACTGGCCTCGAAATGCACAATGTAAATCTGGAGGTGATGATTTAAAACCAACTGATTTACCAACTGTGAGACCAACTCCTCCTACAACAAAACCAACACGTCCACCAACATGGTCAACACAGACCACACTATCTAGCAGCGGAGATGTGATAAGTTCCACTCCTAGTCTTCCTACAGTGGAGCCCACAAGACCTCCACAGGGTGGTACCTTATCTGGTAATCATGTTCTCATCTATCTTACACATACAAAATATATATTTAAGTAAACAACAAGAAAGTTTAATACATAGAGAGCTGAGTTATTTCTGAAATTAATGATGTCAGAATAAAGCTATATTAAGAAAGAAACAGTTACTGTGCATCCTCCTCAGATTAAAATGGACAATTTATGAATGGAAAAATTAAGTAGGCTAATGTAATACATAGAATCAAGGACTTTAAATTGAAAAGAATTTTACAGATACTGGGAGAAGTTCAGGCTATTTACTAGGTTATTTCTTATTTCAGGCTATTTCAAGGTAATATGCTACTTCACAAACTGGGCATGGTACCGTCCAGGAATAGGGAAGTACCTTCCTGAGACAATAGATGAACGACTTTGCACCCACATAGTGTACGGTTTTGCAGTGCTGGATTATGAAAACCTGATTGTGAAAGCCCATGATTCGTGGGCTGATTATGATAACAGTAAGTATAAGTGTAATGAGATTATTTTCTTCTTTCCTGTATGTCGAGTCCATGGTAGGTTAAACATAGTATTGTGATTCTATAAAAAAGCATACTTCAGATTTCAATTGAAAATTATGTTTCAGGTCCCTCCAAAAACTAAAATGTGGTTTCTGAACTATTTTCTGTGCACTCCTCTAGCACATGAACAGTTCAATAAATCTGATACATGGACTGTGAGTGTATCAGGACAGTGAGATGGACAGGATATGTGGCATAGTGGAAGGGGGAGAGAAATGTAGGCATAAGTTAGTAGGAAAGGCTGAAGGGAAGAAGCCATGTGAAAGACCTTAATTTAGAGGGGATGATAGTGTGATAATGTTGAAAAAGGTCTTGAAGAAATAGACTGAGAAATGTATGAGCTGAATTCAGCTACTGCAGGCTGGAGTCCAGTACTAAGCTGTTAAAAACACGGTAATGAAATTTCAGGGCCCATAAAACATAGGGAATTTGTTGATCATCTGAGTGGCTATTAGTTCTCAAGGACTTCTTTCATTGAAGTTAGTTGATACATGTAAGTGTTAGGAAAGTGTAATTTCAGTATAAACACAGTGACTGAAAGTGTTAGTTGACTTTACCCAAAATTATATTCTCAGGAATTATTTTTGTGACATTCAGAATTCTATGAACGAGTTGTGGCCTATAAGAAGAAGGGACTGAAAGTGTCACTTGCTCTTGGAGGTTGGAATGACTCTGCAGGTGATAAATACAGTCGCCTGGTAAACAGCCCATCTGCACGCCGAAGATTTGTCAAGCATGTTACTGAGTTCCTTGAGAAACACGGTTTTGATGGACTTGATCTTGACTGGGAATATCCAAAATGTTGGCAGGTGAATACAAAAATATAGAATAATGTACTGTATTTCCATTGTGATGTCATATGTTCGTAATAAATTAGGATCCATAAATCCTATTATTCTCTCAAGTTATAGACATTATTATTGGACATTTCAGACATGAGCAAACTGATGTGAGGCTTATTGTCTATTGGCCCACATATTTTGACACTGAAGCCTGATTCTGAAATTTCTGATATTTATAAGAGCTATTTAAATTGAACATGCTATAATGGAACCTGATATACTATAAATTATCTTGCAAGTTTGAATTAAGGATCTATAATTGTTGCTAAAGTTATTCTATGAAAGAAATGTGAACAGGTTAGGATAACTGCACTGATGCCTTTGGGGAATATTTGTAAATAAATATATTTATGCTAACATAACAAGCTAAACTTCTTTTCTGATGACTTAGCATTGTAATATAATGTCGTGCAGATCATGGAAATTTGTCTCTCAGTCAGTCATTGTAAACATGCTCTTGCATTATTTTTATAATGCCATAAATTTGGTGGAAAGTTACATCTTTCTATATCCTGCCACAAAAATGCACAGATTTTAAGTGGCTGTTAAGATATTAATTATTCTGGTGATGTAACTTTGTTCAGTGGAATTTCGTAAATTTTCAGACATTTTCTGCTAGAAAAGTATGTTGAATAACCATTTCTTTTCCACTAATATTCCTCTGGCTTTAAATTTACTGACATATTCTCTATTATGAATGTTGTCATTATGCTGTATGAACAAATATCCATCCAAATTCCTTTGCACACATTTATGTATATGTGAAATAAAGAAACCATGGTAAGCAGCAGCAACAATGGTAATAACAGGAAGCATAATATTTCATTCATTTGTTCGTTCATTCATTCATTTATTCATATCATAGATAATACAGCCTGTTCATTCCTGGTAGCATAGTAATCATGTTAACAGATTTTTAAACTTCTAGAAATATACATGCACTGCAACGCATTTTTTTTTAAAGGAAACACAGAGTGTATACTTCATACAATTGTCAATGTTACTGAAAGTTAGTATTATGTATAACTTATGCAAGTAGAATTATCAATAAAAACTTTTTCAAAAATGCCTCAAAATCTTATATACATTAATGACATTAAGAAGATCTTCAGATTATTGAAGGGCAGCTGTTAGAATATAAAAACTAAATGAATTGAAATGAAAGTTGTAATTAATATTATAAATGTGTCTATCAAAGTTATTCAGAACAGATAGGAACATTCAGAATGCCAGGGTGGAAACTCTATACACACTGGTGCAGATAGTACCTTCCCAAATGTTGTTCTGGTACATTAGGTTGAAGCCACTATAATGTTTTATTCCTTATTGCTTTACTAGGTGGACTGTAACAAAGGCCCTGATTCTGACAAGGCTGCATTTGCCGCATTAATAAGAGAATTACGGCAAGCCTTTAACCCCAAGGGTCTCCTATTATCATCTGCTGTTTCCCCCAGTAAGAGTGTTGTTGATGCAGGTGTGTATTATATTGATTCATTTGTTATGGGTTTCTGTAACTTCTGGTAAAGATAAGGGGACTGTGTTATATGGCACAAGGTTTGTCTTCCCCTCCTCCTCCTCCTTCCCCTCCTACCTCCTCCTCATAATATTCTTCCACTTTCTCCCTTCCTCTTCTTCTTCCACTTCATCTTATTCTTCCTCCTCCTCTTTCTCCTGTCCCTCCTCCTCTTCATCTTCTCTTTCTTCTTCTATCTTGTCACAATCTTTCCTTTTCAATTTCTTATCAGCTATTTTCTTTCTTCTTTATGTCTTCCAATACCTGTCTGAATCATCATGTTCTGGCTCATCCCATAAGTCTCTTCTCCTTAAATTTTAAATCTATTGCTCTTCTTGGTACAGTTATTATATCCAGTGTTCTTACATGGTGTAGCAATTATCTGAAATGCATCTATTATTTATCTGCCAAGTGTGTTCATTTTATCTCTGCAGTTTTGTAAGAGTATTGGTGAATGGATTTATTAACCACTCATACACACTCCTCAGAACTACAAGTAATTACAGTGCTATCTCTGATTTCCATACTTTACAAATCACTACACGCTAAGTCTTCTCCAACCTGCGGTGTCTTCAACGGCTGTTCCCTAGCAACCGCCTTTATCAGGAGATTCTCCAGCTTCCCATGCTCAGGTCCTATCACATCCTCCCGTGCTGACCTCCAGTGGACTGACAACTCTGGAATTCGACTGCCAATTCTCAACTAACTGGGTCGTCCCAATGATCTTTCTTATAACCCTTTTGCATGGACCTGTTAGAAAACACTGTTTCCAGCAGTAACTCTGTTGTTGTGTGTGTGTATGTATGCACATATATATATCATTACCATTTATACAAATATATTTTCCATGAGTCTGTCCATCTGAATATGCATGAATGTTCATTTTATATTATATTTTAATATCTAAGTATGAAACAGAGATTCTGTATTCATAGTCCTTGCCATTACAATAACTTTCAGGTTATGATGTAAAGGCTCTTGGTGAGAACCTGGACTGGGTGGCAATCATGACCTATGACTTCCATGGTCAGTGGGATAAGAAGACTGGTCATTTGGCACCATTGTATTTCCACCCAGATGATGATTTCTTCTTCTTCAATGCAGTAAGTTGTTCCCACACTTGGCCAATATTATATGTGTACATGTATCTGAGTGCAGAAATCACTATGTCATTAATGTTTTGTACTGGATCTTAACTGTTGTTGGAAAATATTAAGAAGTGATGTACTATGGGTAATAATTTAAAACCAATTTTGAATTATATTATTGTAGCTATTATAAATGTCTGTGATGAATTGTATTTTTAAAAACATATGACAAACGCAAGCTGTCCATATTTATGATGTCAGTATATATACCTACGGGTCTATTTTTCTTATCTGGCTTCCAAATATATATGTTGGTCACCATGAAACAGTGGATGAGTATTTTCTGGTTCATGCCTGTGGCTTTCACCTCCATTCAATATGCAAGATTAATTTCTTCCTGTTAACATACATTTTGTCCTTAACACTCACAGGCAGGCTTGACATAATACAATAATAATACAATAATTTGTGTCCAGTAACATGTACAATGAGATTTTGCAATGAAATCAGTATTTTGCTCTTTATAATTGATACACAAACTAACTGAATAGGTTTTGAATAGTCATGGTCAAACTAACTTGAGACAGTGAAAATCATGAAAACTACGAGTATTTTCACAAAAACAAAATTAGTGTTTTTAATCCATTTGTATTACTTATCATAAGATAACTCATTAAGGGCTCTTATAACCACATATAACTACTGCATCATTGTTTTGAGTTTGAATTCATCGTGTTGTGTAGTACATGTACAGATCTTCTCTCCTTCATATCCTTTGCTTAGAACCTAAGTGGTTTATTCACTCAGGTATTATTCTACTAAATTGTCTTATAAATAATCAGAGTCTTCAAAAACTATATAATACAGCTAATCCACATTTATTATTCTCTTTTCAGAACTACTCTATCAACTACTGGATCTCAGAAGGAGTCCCACGTCGCAAGATTGTGATGGGAATGCCGTTGTATGGGCAGTCATTCCAGTTAGCTGACTCTTCCACAAATGGTCTGAATGCTCGAGCACCGGGACCAGGACAAGCAGGGGAGTTCACACGTGCTGCAGGATTCCTTGCTTACTATGAGGTGTGCTGCAAACTGTGTGGATGCTTAGAAACAATGCAACTATTTTGTTGGTTTCCAAAATTTGTACATGCCTTTTTTCTTTATTGCTAGTGGGGTGGGACTAAGTCCCTTGTACTGCTGCCACTTCTGGCCTATTGTACCAGCCCCAGATGATAGGTGAGGGTGATTGTGGAGCAATTGGTGGAATGAAGATTGGCAGGGGAAACCGAAGTACTCGGAGAAAACCTTCCCCAATGCTACTTTGTCCACCACAAATCCCACTTGAGCAAACCCGGGATCGAACCCGTGCCGCCGCAATGGGAAGCCAGCAACTAACCGCTTGAGCTATGGTGTGGCCCTTCCATGCCTAACATAGGTGGTTACTGCTCATAACATAAGAAAGCACAGCGATTTAAAGTGTTAATCTTCGTTATTATATGTGTCATAAGAAGATATTTTAAAAGTATTCATTTGTGGAACTTCATATCTGGAAAACTTATTTATTAGTTTTATCACTATTAGTTATCAATTTTGATCTACAATCTGACAAGACAAAGGTCTGACGATCAGTTGGTGAGACTCGTGTGGGTATTTCTATGGGAAATGATCTTAGCTGTTACTGTTCCAGTACAAAGTTAAAAAGTTATTCAAATCACTTACTTGAATTCCAGATTTGTGGTTTTTGAACTTATTAAGAGCTTATCTTTGATGTATGAAGTTACTGCTGCTCCATATTTCTAAAGAAAATAAGCAAATTTTGAAGAACTTGGTTCTAAGCAGTTCTCTTTCCTTTCATGATACTATATTTAAGCATCCAATTGCATTAATGTATCTTTTGAACACATAGATCTACACACACAAACAATTTAACAAAGGAGCATGCATAACAACATTGATAATAACACTACATTGACATTCTTATGAACTGAAAAATTAACATGCATAATACCAATCTGCAAATGGAATGCAACATTACTAAATCCAACAACAAGAAATACTCTCAAGCAAATATCTTTTAAATGAATGGATGATGACCACAATGGAAATAACATTAAGATATTAATTAATTTTAATTCCAAGCTTAATTCATTTTAATTATAAAATATCGCGTTTACTCATGATATATAACTTAGACATACAGTGCAACAACACTTTAGCAAGCTAGAAAACACCTGATGATAACCGTGTATGACCGAAACATGTAGTAAGGAAGTAGGGTGACTAGATAAAAAGTTGCATTTAAGACGGAAATATACATGTACAAAAAACCTTTCTTTTCCTTTGTGTCCTTCAATAATACACATGTATTTCTTCCATGGAGATTACATAACTCTAAAAGAACATTTTTTTCTTTTGAACTACAGATAATCGTATGGGATATAATAGATGTAACTGTCCTGATTTCACCACAATGCGCCCCCAGTTTTGAAATGTTTCTTAATCTAGATATGTTACAGATTTTCTTGAATATACAGTGAAGGTTGCTTCATCGGAGCACTGTCTATAAAATTCATTGTAGTGTAGTATTCTTTAACCATTCCCTATGCTATTAAATTTTAACTTTGAATAAGTTTGGGAGGAAATTTATTTCTACCGACTAACTCATGGTCTTCATCCCAGGAAACAGTATTCTCCATAGTTACTGTCATGGTAAGCTCAAATCTAACACACAATATGTACACGATGTCACATCCCAGAAGACAGCATTCCTCCTAATACTCATTTTGTTTGTAGATCTGTGATCGGGTAAAGAATCGTGGCTGGACAGTGGTGCAAGACTCTGAGAAACGAATGGGACCATATGCATTCCATGGCAATCAGTGGGTCAGTTATGATGATGCTGCAACTATTCGGACAAAGGTGACTTATTCTTTCACTACAATTCAGTAATATTAAAATTCTCAGTAGCCTGCAGATGTAATTTACAGTTTATATGATTACATAAACTGAAGTTGGCAAATGAAAAAAAAAACTTACTTAGTCCCCACCAATATATACTATCTAAACACTATACACTATTACACTATATTCAAAACTGTAATTTTTCTCTTTCCAGTTCTCTGTTCCTTGTTTTCTACATCATTCCTAATAGAGAACACCCAAAGCTGTTGTACTCCTGCCAGTATACGAGGGGGGACCCAAAAATAACCGGAACCGACCTGTTGCGCGCGCATGCTTTGTAGTTACGAGTTGTGCTGCTAGGTGGTGTTAGCTGGGGGTCTCCCGCGACTGTTAGTGAGCTGGCGTCAGTCTGAGTTAAGTGGTTTGTCTGTGGTGCTCTGTTGTGTGCGTTCCTGTTTCAACCCTTTGTCGATTAGTGAGATGGCCGACCAGAAGGAACAAAGAGTGTGCATGAAATTGATGAAGATCGTCGAAAGACCATTGACCAACTTTCTGAGGAAACGAACATCTCATGGAGCACGGTCCAGCGAATTTTAACCGAAGGTTTGCACATGAGACGGGTGTCTGCAAAATTTGTTCCTCGCTTGCTCGGAGATGACCAAAGAGAAAACCGCGTGAATGTTTGCCGCGACTTGAAGAGTGAAGTGCAGTTTTCCCTAACAGAAAGCAAAATTTCACGCACACTCTTTGTTCCTTCTGGTCGGCCATCTCACTAATCGCCAAAGGGTTGAAACAGGAACGCACACAACAGAGCACCACAGACAAACCACTTAACTCAGACTGACGCCAGCTCACTAACAGTCGCGGGAGACCCCCAGCTAACACCACCTAGCAGCACAACTGGTAACTACAAAGTATGCGCGCGCAACAGGTCGTTTCCGGTTATTTTTGGGTCCCACTTTGTATGCAGTAGTAGGTGCTGTTAGAGGATTGTGCAAGTATTGCTCTAGAATTTTGAAAACGATTCAAGCCCTCATTCCTCATCTCTCACCACCACCATACTCCTGTTTTAGGTGTCAGAAAGGTGGATCTTTGGTGTATTGACATGGTTCTTTACCCCCCAAGAATCAGACTAAACCAAGACAAGTAAGAAATAGTATGAGACAAGAGTGTACAATGTAGCACAACACTGTACTCAATTAAAATAACTATGGTCTATATACAGTATATATGAATTTTAATATAATATTAGTTTAAGCCTTTTATACATATTTTATGACTCAAATATACAAGTATTAAATACTTAATTTTTATACATATGAAATATAAAATATACCTTTAATGTAGTACATCCCTGAAAATGGTTCTGTATGGCCAAAACATACTTGGGTTTTAACAACACATAATCAACACAAGGATATAAACCAGATGCATTCAGATGGTAATTTGATTCTTATTCTAGTGTGAATAGAATTTATGCAGTATATATTTTAAAGTGGCACATGTATCTTTATATGTATTTAACATATTTGCTTGAATTTTATGCCATAGTCTGAATATATTCGTAAAATGGGTCTTGGAGGAGGTATGGTGTGGGCTCTTGATTTGGATGACTTCCGCAATCAATGTGGTGAAGGAGTTCATCCGCTGCTCAACACAATTCGTGAAGTTCTAGCTGATCCACCCAGAGGAGGGACAGAAGAAGGCTTCGAATGTGAGTCTAAATGCTGGGAAGTTCTGGGGCAGCTTCACAATTTGAAGCTTCTCAAGAAGGGCTCAGCTGCATGAAATTAGTTAATGTTGAATTTGCTGTTTAATATTAATGAATATTCTTATTTTCATCAAGTAATATTTTGCTAATACATTTTCTAAGAATAGATATTTAGTGCTTTCACATGTAAACCAGAGAAAACTTGAAGAAAGCAGTCTTCTGGGATTTTGCACCGTGTATATGTGGTGCCAAATCCCAGAAGACTGCTTTCTTCATAGTCACCACCGTGAAAGCCTCAAATCTTACAGAGAAAACTTCTGTCCCTTCAAACAGCTCCAAAACCACCAAAAGCTCCAACAGTACCTGTTTCAACTGAAAGCCTGCAACAAGTGAGCACTGATGCACCATCATCAGGAAGTGCATCAGAAATTGATTTATCTTCAACTGCAACAGTGACACCAGCAACAGTTGGACCAATTTCTTCAGGTGGCACCTCTCCCACTGGTAGTGATTTCAAAGTTGTTTGCTACTTTACAAATTGGGCCTGGTACAGGTAAGAAGACAACAGTATAAAAAGTCTAAATTAGTAGATAACACTGAGTAACTAAGAGCATAGTCTTTTGCAGTATAATTCTTTGTGAGAAAGACATAGTGACAACAGAAAACAGCATCTGGAGGTAAACATGCTACAGGCATTCTCAGGAATTGGTCAAACCTTTCACTGTCAATGGATAAGTTATAAGTTAATGTTTGTTTGTTTGTATTTTGCTAGTTGTGTACCATTCTGGAAAAAGAGATTTTTGTAGTGACTTCGTTGGTAATCGCACTTTCACTGGCATTTAATTTTAATATTAGAATATCTTAGAAAGATAATTGCTTAAGAAATGACTGAGTTTATTTGATAGAGAAATAATTAAATTCTAAGAAGCCACACTGTTTAATTAGTAATGATGACATTCAGTATTTATTTGACACTACTACCTATCCAGCAACATGCCCTACCATGACATAAGAGTTTCACCAGCTGCGGTGAAGCCTGAAACATTACAACAGATACACCAATCTTGTATTTCCAGCACTCTTAGATATGGACAATGTACTAAATTTGTTCTTGCAGGCAAGGCGTTGGTAAATACCTTCCTAGTGACATAGATGCTGAACTTTGCACCCACATTGTATATGGATTTGCAGTTCTAAATGGAGATCAGCTGATCATCAAACCACATGACAGTTGGGCAGACTTGGACAATAGTATGTATTTTCATTAATCAGAATATTTAAACTTCATGAAACAAACATATATTCTAATGGTAACGTGTTGAGTAATTGTATCCCAGGCTGAGAATGTGACCCCCACACCTTCTATGGACGAGCTAAGTCTGATTTGGGGTAATTTTTTATTCACATTTTATGGCCCAAACAATTAATTCAGCTAAAAACATGTAATTCTTTAACATAAATAATTTCCATATATTCAGACTGTAGTCTCCAGGGTTGTGACACCATGTAGTTTCACAGGCGGATACTGACATTTCGAAGGAATATGCAGCATCCACCTTCAGAATTGAAAGTGTAAGCTGAGGAATTGTCTCACTCATAGTGCAAGGGAGCTCTCACCGAGACCCAAGAGATGAAGTAATGAAATGGAGCCTGATCTGGGCCATTTTAAGGGCTATTTTCCTACCCACCAATTCCATTTTTCCAGATTGGTCTCCATTTCATTGCCTTCTTGCATACTCATGTATAAAAGATGATTTGTCTGTATATTCTTTCTCAGACACTTTGATCTTAAATCCATGTCTTATACCGTTTCATATTCTGTTGAGTGGATTACGAGATAGACAGAACTGCAAGGAGGCATGGCAATGTCTTGCAATTTGTTATTCTTGTTGCTGTTGTTATTGCTGCTGCTGCTGCTATTAACTGATTAATTTTGCAGTTAACCAACCAGTGGTAGATGCATAATCAGCTGAAAATATTAATGGTTTGGCAACTTTTTACGGTAATTCCACACCACTATCTCTTGACTTTTGGCAACAAAAGGTAGTAGAATAAGAAGCATCCATATTTAAATTGAATATAATAGTCTTATTGTTAAGAAAAGCTGATCACAGTGACTGCATCGTCTAAGGCATGAAATGTCATCACCCATTCAAACACTGGGATCATGGGTTCAAATCCCACTCAAGGCATGGATGTTTGTCTGTGTTTGTGTAGGTAGAAGTCATACATCAGGCTCATCCCCAATCCAAGGGTCCTATCGACTATCTAAGAATAAGAAACTAAATTGGAATTAAGTGTTTCACATATGCCCTATTCTCCAAGTGGGAGCAACAAGAATAGGTATATAGATAGATTGTTAAGAATAAATGTGCTACAATAGAATTTCTAAGCATTATAGTACCTTGCTTGTTAGCCAGAATTTGTCAAGATTTATTCATGCGCACAAAAAGTGTTGTGATCCTAAAATATATAAACAAAAGAGAATCAATTATTTTGTAGTGTTCCAAATGTTTTATGTCAACCATGATTCATTTAATTCACATATATTTGTACACTCTGTGTCTTTGAAATCTTAAATTATAAATAAACTTTCTGACTACCACTCTGACTGCTGATTTCAGATCAGTATTTGTTAATTTCCTTCAAAAATGTGTTTTATATAGAACTATCCTGATCAAACTTACACTGCCAGTCTTTAAGTAGTATACACATTTAGAAAACTGTCTTCTGGGGCATAATGTCATGTAATACAGGATAAGTCCACCAACATTTCAGAGGACCATATTGCCTTCATCTTCAAAATCCATAAGTGAGCCAAGCAAGAAGTCAGCAAAGAGCAGGCAGTGAGCTTGCTTCACTTACTCTTGGACCCTGAAGACAGTATGTTCCTCTGAAATGAGAGGACTATTACATCCCAGAAGGTAGTACACTTACAGTCACCACTGTGAGAACCTAAAATTCAACACAATAGCATGAAACCCCATTTAAGTTTTCGTTTTGGAGCAGTAAATTTAAACACTAAACTGAGGAGAATCTGAAATGGAAGGAAAGTTGACAATAACATTATTGGCTTGGGATCTTTGAAATTGAATGTTAAATGAGAGAAAACCTTCATTTAAGGAACATTTATGGGAGTACAACTGTACATACATTTCTCTGTGCAGAATTCTATGAGAAAGTGGCAGCATATAAGGCAAAGGGGTTGAAAGTACTAGTGGCTATTGGAGGATGGAATGATTCTGCTGGAGACAAATACAGTCGTCTAGTGAACAACCCTAGTGCAAGATCACATTTCATCAGTTATGTCACTGACTTCATAGAAAAACATAATTTTGATGGCTTGGATCTGGATTGGGAATACCCTAAGTGTTGGCAGGTATAAAATAACTTCTCTTTCCATGCTTATTATTAATGCACTCAATTGTAAACAAACATGGATAACATTCAGGATAACATTAGATTTTCTGTTCACTCTGGCCTTCTCAGTTTCAAGATAAAAGTATTCCTCATCTTATGTAAATCGAGAATTGACATGATTTCACATTAATTTTATTAATTTAACCTTTTAATGAAGAAATTCCATATTTCAGCATACTGTGTGTAAATCTTTAATTAAACGTCTATGAATCCACAGTCCGTCAATAATGCAACAATTGTTTATTCACCATTTAGCACTTAACACAGCATGTTTTGGCCATACATGGCCATCTTCAGGTGTCTTAATGCATCCAAACTGTTACACTGCACATAAGAGCAGAGCATCAGATTATCATGTGGCACCCTTTTTCTGTTAGGTTGATTGTAGGAAGGGTCCAGACTCTGATAAAGCAGCATTTGCAGCGTTTGTAAGAGAGCTGAGGGCTGCTTTCAGACCAAAAGGATATATGCTGACAACAGCTGTTTCACCAAGCAAGGTTGTTATTGATGCAGGTAATATGCCATATATATAGTCCCATTTTGTTGTTCAAGCTGTTGGAGTTTTGAAGTAGCTCATATGACATGTTTTCCTTAAAAAATGGCCTAAAATATTTGTTTATATTGATTGAATTGTATTTCTCGCCTGGTGTGTGATTTCCTATATCCTTTTATTAATATCTGGCTACAAAATTATTGTTTGAATAGGTTATGATGTTCCTACTCTGTCAGAGAATATGGACTGGATTGCAGTGATGACATATGATTACCATGGACAGTGGGACAAGATTACAGGTCATGTGGCTCCCATGTATCCGCATCCTGATGATATAGATGTCACTTTCAATGCTGTAAGCCATCATTTAATTTTCCCATTTAATTTCTCATATTCTCACACATAGTAAGTGTGAGAAAGTGTGTATTGCGATCATGAAATAAATTAATCTCAAGATTTGAATGGACTTATACATTTTCAGCCCTCCTGACTACAAAAGTGCTTTTGGAATGCTGTCTGTCTGTCTGCCTGTATATATGTATGAATGGATGGATGGATGTGCACCTTGCTAGGACTTGAACAAATGGACAGAAATTATTCACATTCGTTATTAAAGATTTTGTTCATCCTAGGTCAGTACCCTGTGAATCTAGACATTCCAACTCCAAAAATAAGCACTCGTCAGATGGGCCCCAAATCACAAAATGGCGATTTTCTTGAAAATGACTCTATTCATGTAATATTGATGTTCCGCAATATTTTTATGTGGTTTCTTTTTTGAGTAAACCTGATAACAGCATGCTAGTATATAGTAAGAAACTAAGATTCCTAGCTGCAGGAAGTTCCAACTATAAATGCGTAATCTAACTCTCACATTGTGAATTCCCACTACCAAAATACGTATTTATTTTGTTTTAAATTTTCTAGAACTTCTCAATCAACTATTGGATTAAACAAGGAGCAGACCCTAAGAAGATTGTGATGGGCATGCCCATGTATGGACAATCATTCAGTCTGGCAGACAATAACAACCATGGGCTCAATGCACCAACGTATGGAGGGGGAGAGGCTGGGGACTCCACTCGAGCCAGAGGATTCTTGTCTTACTATGAAGTAAGTTGATGTAAATATATCCTGAATTTAAGTCACAAGCAATCACATGAATGGAAGTAAATATTTACAAATATATAGAACTTTATGATTTATAATTATAATTGCCATGTGCAGTATGTGCATATGTATGTCTGTAGGCTCAGAACCATTTCATCGCTGTATTTGGAATTTTCCAGATTCTGGAAATTCTTGTAATTTAGAATAAGTTAGAATTTCATCTAAATAGAGGCATGCTGTAGCGTAGTTGGTTGAGGCACCATGCTACAAGCAGGAAGGTTGTGGTTTTGATTCCCAGTGAGGTCACTGGATTTTTCAATTGACCTAAACTTCCAGCCACACTATGGCCCTGGGATTGACTCAGCCTCTGACAGAAATGAGTACCAGGAATCTTCCTGGGGGTAAAGGGTGTCTGGCGCATAAGTCTGACAACCTCACCAACATCTGTGAGCTGACTGTCCAGAAAATGTGGAAGCCTCGACAGCTCACAACCCTATGGGCCTCCACGGCCTGTTATAGGGATACTTTTACCTTTTACTTTTTATCTTCATCTAAATGTGTTCACATAAAAATCATTCTACAAAATACAAAATTTGAGACTCACAACCATAATTTTTATTTTCCAAATGAACACTTGTGGTTACAGCCCTTGTGCAACATCCACTCTGACAAGAGGATGCGTCTGTCATTTACATTTACTGCTGGTCCTTGCCAGTGCAGTCATTCTCAGGTCCATGGCCCACAGGACTCATGACCACATTTAGCTCTCTCACATTCAAGACTCCCCCAACACACCATGGACTTCTTATGTAGTCTTGGCACAAACCACATAGAAAACACCTCTCCAAGACAGTTCTTCTATTGTTGCTTTATGTAGCATTATGGACCATGTAGAGAACGCTGCTTCCAATTACTCTATCCTCTTGTTGCTGTGGAATTATTGTGTTCATGTCTGTTGATGGATCCGTTACCTAGCAATGGGTCTAAGTGCCACAGTATCAACAGAAATAACTTAATACTTAACTGAAGGTATTAAAACCTTCTGATAAGGCACTTGAATATGTTTGCTTTCCATCAGCCTTCTTACACTGAATTTTGATTCATCATACTTAATTAAACTGTTAACAATTTTCTGTTCTTAATTTCCTTCTAGATCTGCACAAATATTCAGAAGAGAGGCTGGAAAGTAGTGAAAGATCCAGAAGGTCGAATGGGACCATATGCTTATTCAAAAGACCAATGGGTGTCATTTGATGATGCAGGCATGATCCGATACAAATCCAACTATATTCGCCATATGGGCTTGGGTGGTGGCATGATCTGGGCCCTTGATCTTGATGATTTCCGAAATGCTTGCTCATGTGAACCCTACCCATTACTCCGTACTATCAACCGAGTCCTCAGAGGTTATCCAGGTCCTGGACCAAAATGTGATATCAATGCTGACGGTTCCAAAGAGAAGAGTAAGTGCCATTTTGATCTCTTATTTTACCAGACTTTATTATTTGTTATATAGTATATTAGGCATATTAAATACAGTAGACAGTAACATTTAATGGCTCAGCTGTAATAGAACCAGTGATGGTATCTTTCCTAATTTATGTCATCAAATATTTGTTAATAGTGTAGAAATAAAGAATGCAATTCTCTGGGATCTGTTGCTGTAGAGTTCTTGTGTGAACCAACGATTCAGAGGAATGTATCGCCTCCATCTTCAGGGTAGAAAGGTCTGTGAGTGAGGAACCAGCATGAGCAGGTGGCTAGCAGACTGAGCCATCAATCGAAAACACCCAGTTATATAAGAACAGGGAGAGAGGGAGAGGGGTCCACATGGGAATTCAATAAAGGAGAGCAGTAGGGTCAATAAAGATTAGATAGGAAGTCCAGGCAAGTAGGTAGCAGAGAGCAGATAAAAGCATGTAGAGGAAAGTTGTTATAGATGGGGAAAAAGCCAGGGCTACTGAGTAAGCATCGACCCAGTAGCCTTGGGGCTAGAGCTGCCGAGCGTGTATTTACCTGTGTAGCCTTGTATATCTGGCGTCATGTTCAGGAGGTTTCTTGAGGGAGCAGATGAGAGGCTTCCATGACTTGTCTCAGCAAGTCGCTTAGTAGCCCTGGCTTTTTCCCTGCCCCTGACAAATTTCCTCTACCTACTCTGACCCACAATCTTCTACCTCCTCGCCTGGCCTTCCCACCTGATCTCTATTGACCCTACCCATCTCCTATATTGATTTCCCATGTGGCCCACTCTCCCTCCCTCCCTCTGTTCTTATATAGCTGGCTGTTTTTGACTGGTGGCTCAGTCTGCTAGCCACTTGCTCATGCTGGTTCCTCACTAGCAGATTTCTCTACCCTGAAGTTGAAGGCGATAAGTTCCCCTGATATGTCGGTTCACACAAGATCTACATGGCACCACATCCCAGAAGATGGCGTTCTTCATAGTCACCAATGTGAAAACCTCAAATCCTACACAGTATAGAAATATGAGTATAAGAACATACAGAGAAGCCTCTGAAGAGACAAGAATTTATAGCCAAAAGTGAGAGATGCCCATGGCTAAGAGTGTGTTATTTACTCAGCTTTAAACCTAAAAAACTCCATTATTTCCCCTTAAATAAAAAGAAACTCTTCCAGATGAATGATAATTACTGTAGGATTACTGTGTTGTCTTTTGATTATTAATACTGTAATTAAAAAACTCCCAAAATTAAAAGTCAAATTCATGCACTATTTGTCTGTCTCATATTTGTTGAAGTATTTTCAGTTGTAAGATAGACATAGTCTGACTTCTAATCTTGTATTTTATCCTGTACACTGAAGCCACTGGCAAGTGACGATAGCTCTGTTTTGATCAAAAGATGACTAGAAGTGACCAAAGTGACCAATGTAGTTAAAAATAAATAATAACCTTTTCTGTATCACTTTGTTAATACTTCTGTAAGCCATATTTCTTGGATTGTTTTTCTTAAAATCTAAGGTTTCATGTTTCACTAGATTATGACTCTTACTCCTCTGTTTTTATCTACCTGGACTCAGTACCAGATATTACTCTTTCAGTGGTGTTTCAAATAAATTATAAAACAAATCTTATTCATGATACAGGAAGACATCTTAATTATAATATTGTTTTATATTATTCTCTAGTACCTGACAATCATGTGCACTACCCCAGTTGGACACTTGTCTCTGAAGGATTAATGAGAGATCCAACTTGCGGTGGAAAGATCTTTGCTCCACATCCCAGTGATTGCCAAAAGTATTACCTGTGTCAGTTCGGAGTGCCTACAGAACAAACATGTCCCGGAGGCCTCTACTGGAACAAGGTAAACTCTGAATTTAATTTAAATAAGCTGTCTCTAGTTGCTGTACTAGAAGAGAACAGACCAGAAGTTTGTTAGTATCAACTCATAATGACTAAACCACATGCCTTACTTTGCTTTGACTGTAATTTGAAAAGATAAGCTGTGCACAGATAATAGATTTACTGTATTTGTTTCACGAATAATTTGGAAAAGTGTATTCCATAACACAGATAGATGCACAGAGGAAAACCAAAGTACTCAGAGGAAACTTTACATTCATGGGTACTTCAACATACTCGTAAATTCAAAATATACTTAAAACCCACTTTTCACCTTCATGCATTCTTTGCACATTGTGTAAAAATAGATGACATAGAAGAGGGGTTTTGGCCATCTGAAGAATACTGTCTACTGGGATGTGATACGTATTGTAATGGAAATGTACCCATGAGGTGGCCTCCCCATAAAGGATAACTTGGATTTGAAGTTCTCATGGCAGACATGGAAACACATCCCAGAAGATTGTACTCTTCATAATCATTGTTATGAGAACCTCAGATTCAGACATCTATCCACATGTTTCATGCTGAGAACCCACTGGACAGATTTTGGTGACCTTAAGCATGAATGTTATACCATTGGAGGCCACCTAAAACTATACTTTTCATGGCCTAGAGTTGGTAATAACAACGCAGTAGTAACATGAACTTGAAAGGTTGGAGCAACGATAGTGCCACATTATTTAGGAACCTGAAATGACATGTTCTAATAGATCTTTTATGTAGGGGTCAGACCTCTCAAATTTGGCATCCCTGGGGCCAGGCCAGAAATGGACCAGAAAATTTTCCAAACTGTACATGGTCAATATATTACAGTACCAAACACCTAAATAGTTGATAAATAACAGATGCCAATGCTGTATATATTCTGTGCCATTATTGATGGATGTAAACAAAAACAGTCAATTATTGACATCTAGCTCCAGTGAGAGGAAGTGGCCATCCAGCAAATTAAATTCATGCCTGACTAAAAGGTGCCGCCAGACCACAGAATGTTGAATTTGAAAGGTCGGACATAAATTTTATCATTCACACATTTGAGTAAATGGTAGTAGTAACCATAACTATAAGAATAATATGAAGTAGGAATAAATATAACCATAATAATGACTTTACAAGCTTTGAGGTATGAACATGTACTAAAACAAAAATTTGTTGGTGACAAACAGATAATGTTGTATATATTACATGCATTGAATTAGGCTGATTATATCATGGAACTAACTTACATAATTGAATGATGAAAGAAGTTATATGGAACATTCAGGAGCACTTAGAATGTCAGTATGTAAAAAATTGTGTGCACTCTGGTATGTATTGCACCATTCCAGTCTTGTTTATATCTTAGAATATCTAGTGTCCACTGGCTGGCCATGAAGAGATTTGCAGAGCAAAAATATATAAAATTGGAAAAGACTGATTAACGATACTTTCTGAACTGCAAAGGTTCTTCAGGTATATGGTGAACTGGGTAAGACATGAAAGGCAGCAGTCATGGCCTATTTAAGGTACTGTCCCAGCATTTACCTAGGGTAACTGGCAGAAACCATAAAATAGTCAGCCTCTAAGCCAAGAATTGATCAAAACTGATCAAAATTAGAAAACATACGAAAGGAAAAATATCCAGCTAAATGCATGAATGCCTTCTTGGAAAGTCTGGAAAGAAATTAACTGAATTTAGACACATACAAATCTTGTAAACTCAGAAGAAAGGAAACATGCAGATATGTAGGTTGCTTACAAGAAATGTCTTGAAATTTAGGTATTCCATGTCATTAAAATCTCTAAATCACTTCAGTAAGATAGTAGTTCATTACTTTTATGTTGCAGAGGTGCAGTGTCCATTTTATAAGCACACTTTATATCACTGTAATGAGGATAATCTAAACATGTTCTAATAGTATATATAAAATCTATCAGAATTCTGATCAGACAAGTTGGCTCAGGTAGTAACACTTCTTATTTTGTTAATGAGGTGACCAGTTCAAATCTCGGCTGGGATACTATCCAAAGTAAGGTTTTTTCATGATTTTCCTTAATTGCTACATGAAGAAACGAGGACAGTAGTCAAAATTAGGCCATGGCCACTTCCTTCCATAGCCATTCTAATTCAATATTCATTAGTCATCTTCTCATTCAGCTGCATATTGTCTTGTGAGATATGCACAGCATCATTAAATAAACCATATTATTATTATTATTATTATTATTATTATTATTATTAGAGGGGGTGGGTTTCCCCATGCACTTAGACCAGTTATTGGTCCATTGTGCGTCCCCCTTTAATTTCTACTGTCGCCATACCCTACCGGTACTGGTGCGTGCTATCAGCCCCGTTCAGCCAACGAGGTCGGCCCTCGGTACCTGATATTTCCCCCATCTACCAGAGGCATTGGAAACTACTTGGGCGTGAAACTTGTTGCCTAATTTGCTCAGAAGTCTCCTAGAGACATGAGGATCTTTTACGTGCTGTAAAAATAAACCATGAATAAATAAACTATCAGAATTCTGGACTGATTCCTGAAATTTTGTATTATATTTAACATCTGTAGGATCACTGTGATTGGGCAGAGAACACAAAATGCAAGTCAGTGGAAGCTGGAAGTGGTGACATCAAGCCAACAACCTCTCCTCCAACATTTTCACCAACACCCACATTTACTGAGCTTACAACTGCAACAAAACCAAGTACACCTGGCACTGATGTTACCGTGCCTCCCAAACCAGCTGACACAGGATACAAAGTTATCTGCTATTTTACCAACTGGGCATTTTACAGGTGAGAAATTAAGTTAATGAGTGATCAGTATAATCAATCAACTTACTGAGAGTCAGTACAGTTCCTTTTTATTTATACTGAGAATTTAAACTAAAACACGCATGCTTACTAAGTTCACGACATCTCACTGCACATGGCTGTATTATGGTCATTCAGTATTAACATATCATATAGCAATAAATGGGCTAAGTGTACTGAGACCCAGAAACTCAGTATATAAAACTGATGTCAGCAAATTATTATATATTGTGACATGTTGCGCAATGGAGACCCCCTCCCTACCCAGCAGCCACGTGGCAACTCAGGCCACAGTGACATGGCGGATGAGTCAGCACTCCCCTCCCCCCCTCCGCATGGTAACGTAACGCGCAACGCACGGTGACGTAAAACGGCGTGAGGTAACAGCGTTGCTACATAACAGGCCCACACAGCCCCTGTATAAGAGAGCTGCGCTTCCTGCGAGGAGAGTAGTTGTAATGTGGCCATCGCCGAGTTCTCAGTTCGCAAGTTACGAGTTACAGACGCGTGTGCGAGTTCAGTTGTAGTCGAGTTAACTTGTAGCCATCCCCGGAGAGAGTTAGAGTGTGTTATCAACAGCTCTCAAGGCAGCAGCCTGCGAGTCGAGTTGAAATATAGCAGCCGTCGCGGAAAGAAGTACCGGACGTCTGTGTAACTGAGAATTAATTGGGAGTGTGATACAGTTGGACTTATATAGCTTCCATACTTTGAAAACATGTTGACTACTGACAATAGAGTGATTTGATTTGTCAATAGGGTTATAAAGTGTAAAACCCCGCAACATTGTGATAATTAATTGTAGCCGTTAATTGTAGGTTGTTGAATAAACCAGTTAACAATCCGAACGGCGTCTTCAGTAACTAAACATGTTACACTGGTGTCAGAAGTGGGATATGAACTTACACACGTGACGAACAAGATTCAGACGACAAGACACGTGACAGTATTTTCATATTCATATTTTTATTGGTTCCAGAAATCCACATTTTGCAATACAGCCTCCAGATATAGAACAAGTCAGATTATTTGTATAAAAGTCAACAATACTATAATATTTAACTACATACACAAATTGTGTACATGTCCAACATACCATATAAAACTATATTAAAAATATAAGACAAAATAAATTCCCCAACAGAGTAACCAATTCAGTCCATTTCACATCAATCAATCAATCAACCAACCAATCCAGTCTTCCTTCCTCGTCAAATCACTGTCATAGGAAAACATTTCATATACATTAAACATACAATAGTTCAATTTCTATAATTAAAAATAAATACCCCCCTTTCACAAACATACCATCTTTAATTTAACATATATTCCTCTACAGAATAAAACATATGTTGTACCAAATATGACCTCGTTACTTTTTTAAACTGTCTCATTTTTTCTGTCTTCATAATTTTATTTGGTATTTTATTGTATAATTTTATTCCCATGTTCAGTACTCCTTTCTTTTAGGCATTTGTTCTGCAAAACTGAGCATGGAGATTTAATTTCTGGCGTGTATTGTGATTATGAACTATGTTATTTTGTTCTAACTTTTCTAAATGCAGTTTAACATGGCATACTATTCCAAATATATACATACAAGGTAGCGGAAGTAAGTTTAAATCCTTACAAAGTTGTCTACATGATACTAATATACTCACACCACTAATTATTCTAACAATTAATTTCTGCAATTTAAATATAATTTTACTTTTTGGGTCGCTACCCCAGAAAATTAAACCATACTTCAAATAAGCATGGAAGTGAACAAAGTAAATACTCCTTATAACCTGACGTCTTGTTATATCCCTAAGCGATTTTATCATGTAACAGACTTTACGAAGTTTTGAGCTTAAGAACATCATATGTGCTTTCCACTCCATATGCTCGCCAACATGTATACCTAGAAATTTCGTTTCACATTTATAGGAGATCTCCATTTTGCCAAATTTGATTTGAGGTTTCATCAAATCTCTTTCTTGTCTATTATGAAATGCCATTGCTATTGTTTTCTCAGTATTCAATATAAGATTCATATCTTAGAAATAATTAACTTCTTTTTTTATCTAAACCTCTTTTTACATAAACACATGCTCCTCCATGGCCACTTGTTACCCTACAGAATGAGTTTGCTAATTTAAATTGCGTAAAGTTCATGTAGTCTATTTGCTGCTCTTTATAGGCATTATGTTTCAGAACAGTCAATGACTCACTGTCTCAGTGGCCTATTAAGATCTTTTCAGCTTGTTCTCAGTTGCTGCTACAATTTCACTGCACCCTACTGTGCTGTCTTCTTCTTGTTACATGCACTGTCAGCACTGAACATACACACTGTTCAAAATTTGTTTTTCTACATAATCACTATACACCATTCAACAGCTAACAGTCGATTCAACTGCTCTCTTGAGAACTCCACAACAATTTTATAGAGGCAAAGTCACTCTGGAAAGATTTTGCTGGTTTCCAGTCTTCTTCAGCCATTAGCCGTTCACAAAGAATCTGGAAGCCAAGGGGGGGGATTGTGCAGCATAATACAAAGCATATTAAATATATATTAGAATTATGCTCCTCTTATGCTGTAACCATTTCAGGTAGTCAGCCATGTCATGATGGAGCCAAGGCCAATGTTTTGAGACTTGCTGGGTTTCCATCATCAGGGTTAGTGTAAGGTTTGACTGTCAGTTGCTGATACATGTATTAGTTAGGCATGTTCCTTCCTTATTAGTTCACGGGCTAACAGGACAGTTGTCAGTCTGAGCGGTTCCCATTCTCAATGTAGACCTGGTTCTGTGTTGCTAAACCTGTAAAATGGTCTTCCATCCACTGGCTGACCTTCACACATCCACCCTGATGAGAGATATAGAGAAGTCTCCAAATGTTGGTTTTACCTCAACCATGATATCAATGAACGCCCAAGAAGATTTTATTTAACTCATTTATTCGCCATGAAAACTTCAGATCTTAACTTATGCTTTATTCAGTTTGAATATGACCTCAGCATATTACATACACAACACAATTTATTTAATTTATTAATTTTTTTTTCTGTGATATGTAATTGGTGAACTGAATTCAGTTTCATAAGTGCATATCTCTATGTTAAACAAAAGCAGTGCATAGCACAGTCTTCTGGATTGTAATGCTGTGTAGTTTAGTAGAATTCCACTGATTTTCCTTTGGAAAGTCAGTGGAATTCTACAAACTACACACCCTTACAACCTAGAAAGTCGTGCTGTTCACAGTCAGCACTATGAGAACCTCATATCCAGAAATACCGAGGGCTGGAAAGCCTTGTAAAATTTGTAAATAAATTTGAGTTCTTGGTTGAACACTATTTTAATTTCTACTTAGTGTGCTCTTGACTAAGACATTGACTTATTAAACATATAGATCACAACACCACAGAAACAAACAATGGTAAGGTAAGGTAAGGTATGATAAGATAAAGTTATCCCTCTGCTTAACTAGTTAAGCACTATGCCATGAGGACATATTGTGGAGTGGAGGTATAGCTCGATCATTCTTGATCTTGGCACTAGACAGAGGTGAGTGGTCAGCTTTAAGCCCCGGCTGCTTTACCGCCAGGGAAATAGCCCCTGGTATCCATTGAGTAGGAGCCTGTGTGGGCCCCAGAGCTGGTCTGGACGCTGTGGAAAAGAGAAAAATCTTGCACTGCCAAGAATTGAACCTGGGCTGTTCTGCCCATAGCCCGTTGCCATACCAAAGAAAACTAAAATGAAAGAACACTACTCATAAGGTTTTCATTTTGAATTTTGCTTTCCAGTAATGTTCAGCAAGGATTAAAATTGTTAGAACTGAACAGGCCTTCATGTGTTATATTTGCATAACGGGCTCAATCTGAAGCAAGGAAATTGTGACCTGTAAACATATAATTGGCAACAGCCCCTTGTGGCCAGATTTATTTATTTTTCTGCATTGTACTTCTTCTTACAGGCAAGGTGTTGGAAAGTATGTCCCAGAAGACATTGATTCATCACTGTGCACGCACATAGCATACGGTTTTGCTGTGATGGACGGAGGCACACTTAACATCAAACCTCATGACTCCTGGGCAGACATAGATAACAGTGAGTTCATTAACTTCCATTGTGCACATCAGAAGCTTACAGACCTGTTCTGACAACATAATCATCTAGCTGGTGGAATTGCTTCAGTCTCCATTCTTCCAGCATTTATTGAAAGACTTATTCTGGAATATTTTCATACTTCATGTTATATCATCATATTAGCCATTATTCCTTTAACTCTCTACATTTTCCATTTTTTAGATTTTAGTATAATTGCTCTCTAATATTTTCATTTCTTATATTTCTCTAACTTTTGATGGGTTTTAGCAGTTCTTAAGAATTTTATTTCCATTGCCACTTTATGGTTTCATTTTCACTTTCTGAGCCAACTTTCACTTCCATCGAAAAAAATTACTGATTTTGATCACCTTTTATACAGTTTAGAATATGTGTTTTTTCCATCTCATAAATGTACCCATATGTATATATCATTTTAGTGAATTATCACTGTTCTTTTCACAGCTTTTATACTTCAACTTATACTTTGCTAGCAACACTAACACCACTCATTTTGGGCCCTAAATTGATGTGTATTAAGAGATCTTCGAATATTCAACTGGTGCAACTTCCAAAATCAAGTAACCTGTAGCACAATTATAGAAAGCATCATAACAGTACTGAACAGTAGCAAAAATATTAGCAATAGTAGCCCAAGTAACCATAGTAATGACTTAACTTCTTGGTGGGGAGAAGATAATATTGCATATTTTTCATATATTTTTAGTTTGATTATGTCATGGATGAACAGTAAAAGAAGTGAGTGCAGAATCAGTGAAGAGAGAAGCTACATATTTGAAACTGCTGGAAAATTTGTTCAGCATTAAGCTTCATGCTAAGTAATTTCCTTAATTTTGTCCTGCAGACTTCTACCACAAGGTAACAGGATTCAAATCACGAGGTGTGAAAGTACTGATTGCAATTGGTGGCTGGAATGATTCTCTGGGAGACAAGTACAGCCGGCTGGTAAACAGTCCATCATCCAGAGCAAATTTTATAAGGACTGTTCTCGAGTTTATTGAAAAGTATGGCTTTGATGGACTTGATCTTGATTGGGAATATCCCAAATGCTGGCAAGTAAGTCTGTGATCACTCCTATGCCTGTGTCTGTATTGCTGCTACATTAACTTCATGCTTCATTTTAATAAGATTACAATCTTATGTACTGTGATGTATAGGTAGAAATGTTTGAGAGTAAACTGTGACCTCTGGTACAGGGTAGTCTCTTCTGGATAGCCTAAACCCTGAAGGCCCTGAGACAGAGATTTTCTCCAAAACATTGGTACACATATATCAGACTACACAGCCTCACATTCCAGAAGACCATTAATTTAATACTTTTCACTGCGAGAATGTCAAATCTCATAATACATTCCATGATATGGAGAAATTAGTTTTTAGTGAGTACTGATTTTTTTTATTGTTATCATTCATCGATCCATTGAGGCACATAACCTGATATTGTCAGAAGATTACATTGATATATTATATAAGATTGTCTTAGCATAAGATAAATAAGAATTAAAATGTATGTAAGAAACCAATGAATGCAAACTAAAACACAAAGCTATAATTACAGGGATACCCCAAGATCATAATTATTATTCCTATCAAGATACTCTTCAACAGAATAAAAAGAGTTTGCATATAAGAAACTTTTTCAATTTATGTTCAAATTCTAATATCATTGCTTTATTTCTGTCAACTTCACTGATGTTTTTAACTCAGTACAAATACAACATATGTGAAGTCAGGTACAATGCTTTGAGGGTCAAGGGCCAGTCATAAAGCATAAGCACCAATTATTTAATTTACAAAGTTAATTTTCTTGGAAGAAACAAGGCAGCATGTGAATAATTATTCAAGTTCATGCATTATGTTCCAACATCACATTTTACTAATCTTACACTGAGTGAATAACATCAATTTAGTATATCTGAGAAATGCCACAAAAGATATTTGAACCTATGGTATAATGAGGACCACTGGCATTTTGGTTCACTCACAAGATGTAAATGATGAACCAGCAGAGCCAACTCTCAGCAGTTTTCAGAAATACTATATATGTGGTTTCAGTCATAATCCTATGCATTGATGTTTCATATAATGCATGGAGTAAATTAACAGTGTTATCTAACTTCTCAGACCACCCCCATATGTGCTCTTTGCCTAAAATTATACAGATTATTAAATTAAGAACAATGAGATTGGACAGATTGGCAAAGAAAATGATGAGAAGACAGAAGAGTGTCAGTTCTGTTTGTAAAGCTATGGTCTGCTTCTATCTAGGTGGATTGCAATGCAGGCCCAGATTCTGATAAAGAAGGATTTGCTGCACTGGTTCAAGAACTGAGTTCTGCTTTCAAACCAAAGGGGTTGCTTTTGTCTTCTGCTGTATCACCCAGCAAAGTGGTCATTGACGTTGGTAAGGGAGCAGTAATTCATATTTTGTAATAAGGAAATAAAATTCTTCATGTGTATAGTACACAAATGAGCAAGAAACAAGAAACAGGTTAAGTACTGTATATGAAGAAAGCAGTCTTCTGGGATGTGGCGCCGTGTAGATGTGGTGTTAACTGATGTTTCGGACGAACGTATCGCCTCTGTCTTCAGGGTAGAAGGAAAAATAAGAAAATCTGCAAGCGAAGAGACAGTGAGAACAGATGCAAGCAGACTAATGTCGGAAATAAACTCAGCTATATGAGAGCAGGAAAGGAAGGGACAAGTCTACATGGGAAATCAGTGGAGAGGGAGAGGGGAAGGGTCTGGGGAGCCGTAGCAAGATTAGAGCAGGTATAGGATATTGTGTCGGGGGAGAAAGGCAAGGTTAATGGGAGGGCATTAACCCTTAACACCACATCTACACGGTGCCACATCCCAGAAGGCTGCTTTCTTCATATTGACTGCTGTGAGAACCTCAAATCTTACAAGTACTGTATATGTTTATAGTATCTGAGCAGACATCTCATATCTACCACATTATATTTTCATGCAATTGAATTTAGTTTCACATCTCTGTAAACCAGAAAGAAAATCTGATGTCACGTATCTTGTAATATTTCTGAATTCAATATCTTCACAGTTTCTCTTCCTAATAGTTACATTCAAAAGACAGCAATCAATTTTGAATATTTATGCTAGCTACTGGAGAGACATGAGTACTGAAATAAAAAAAAACTGATTCATTTTGAACACAGCAATAATAGACTAATTATATTAAATATTACACTTCCATGAGTAAATCAGAAATAATCAGAAATTGGTGTAATAAAAATTTGGTATTCTTGTCATTGTCATCATTATCATCATCTAGCACAGAATTACTGAATTTTCAGAATAGAAAATATGTCACTTTCCTAGTAAATGATACCTAAAATCTTCATATATCTAATAACCCAGAAAATATTATACTTGAAATTAATTATTTATGATTTTTCAGGATATGATGTGCCAAAACTAACAAAGTACTTTGACTGGATCTCTGTGATGACATATGATTTTCATGGTCATTGGGACAAACAGACAGGTCATGTGGCACCACTGTACTATTATCCTGGTGATACATATGATTACTTCAATGCTGTAAGTATGAAGTTCCTAACTGTCATTTCATCATCAATGTCACAGCTACATGTAGTATAATCATCTATGATCCATATCAAGCCTAAAAAGAAATATTGTGGCCAGCAAGAAATGCGTAAACAAGCAGTAACATAAGTTTTTACAAAACTTTTAGTAATCTTAAAATGTGGCTAGGAATTGATCTAGTATAAAGTCCTGTTTCCTGAGTTCTAGTGTAAGAGTAATCTGCTTGTGTCAAAAGACACTATACAAGATCTGAAAGTAGAAACACTATAAGGAAGTTGGTGAAATTAAGTATACAGTGGTACAGCTATGTGTTACATGGTATGACAGTAGGATTCCTTTGAGAGACTAAAAAATGAAAATGTTAAATGAATTGCCATTTTTGAGATGAAGGACAGAAAGTGGCAAGTGAGTCAGAGTTGCAGTGTAGCAGTAGTAACAATGGCAACATACCTGTAGTAATGACAGTAACCAGTGTAACCTTTAACAGACTTTGATCTTTTTGAAATGTACATGCACCCAAATGTGAATTCAGAATGCCAAAGTGCAAAAAAATGTGGAAATCATATACTCTGGATTTGTTCCTTCTAAATCTTGCTTTATATCGAGTTCCAGTTCCTTTCAGTTACAAGTGACTTACATGTTCCTTATACATACATTTGAACAAAATTCAAGAATAGTCTTTTCATCTGTTTTTACAGAACTTTTCAATCAATTACTGGCTTGAGAAAGGTGCAGACAGAAAGAAGATTATAATGGGGATGCCCATGTATGGACAATCATTCACCTTGGCTGATGCCAATAAAAATGGACTGAATGCTAAAACATATGGCCCAGGCCAGGCTGGAGAATTTACAAGAGCAGGAGGTTTCTTAGCTTATTATGAGGTAAGCATCATATAAATGAGCAGATTTATTTTTATTTATAGTTTAGTCTAGGTTCAATCAGCTTCAGAATGGGAATTAGACCAAGTGCTAGAATAAATACATACACTTTTAGTAATATATTTTTAATACAGGTAAAAACACATACACAAACAAACAGGCACGTTCATTTGAACTGGGAACTAATTTGTTCATATGTCACGCTTCACTTCTTTGATATAAGTAATTAAAAACAAAAGCAACAATTTCAAGCCCTGATATAATTCATTATTATATTGTATAAAATGGCCAGAATTACGCGTGCAGGCCCCATGCTAACTATCTGAGGAATGAAGTTTACTTGGCTACAAATTATTATCCTAAGTTCCTAATTAATGGCCTGGGGCTTCCAATAAATTTATTACTTTATTGTTCTCATTTCAGAATGCAATTTTACCTGCCCGCCCTCTTTACATCCATATTGGAATTTTTATTATCATGTTTTTACTATAACAGATCGTTATAATTATTTTTCTTTTGTAATTTTCTTACAGATATGTCATGCTGTGAAATCACAAGGATATACACAAGTGCGAGATCCAGAGGGTAGGATTGGTCCATATGCTTATAAGGGGAATCAATGGGTGTCCTATGATGATGTTTCTGATATCCGAAGGAAGGTATGTACTTTATAAAATACTGTTTGATATTCTTTATTATTCTTAGGGTGGGGTGAGACTGAATCCCTTGATACTTGCACCATAAGTAGCCCTTTCATCAACCACATAAGAGACACGAAGCACTTTGTGGTATTACAGTTGGCAGGGGAAGCTGAAGTCCTTAGGGGAAACCTGCCCAAGTTCCCCATTGTCCACCACACATTCTACATGATCTGACCTTGGACTGTAACTGCCTGAGTTGTGACATGTCATTGTTTCATATTACCAGATTCTACTGTCACTGGGTTTCTCTGAGTTTATTTAATGGTGCTGTCAGTGTATCAGACTATACAGGACCAAATGTTTTAATGATAATAAATAGTGAACTATAAATTTTGCAGAAGGAAGTGACTGTGACCTTTTAAGCTTTAAACGTAGCATTTAATCCCCAGCATACTGACTGATAGCCTGATTTTTAGTTCACTGTTAAAAGTTAAATATTATAGTGTGGCATAAGTGCATCCTTTATGCCAAAGAGATTTCTGCATGCCATTCTAAAAATACAAAGAGTGAGCTTATCATATGATAATCTTCACTTGTCAGGCTCAGTAATTAATATCTGCTGAGACATGAAGCTTACATAGCCAGCTTTTCAGTGTATCCAGCATTTGTTCTTAGTTCCTTATCTCAGCTCACACATATGAGTACTCTGAGTACAGGCACTATAGGACATGGTATCTTCATGTATGAATCTAAAAACATTTGGTCGAACATGAGAGTGAGTTAATATTTGACAAAAAATCAGATGAAGCTGTAGAAACCTCTGATAATATGACAGAACAAGCTCATCTTCTACTTTTACAAGGGGTGTACAAGCGAGCTTGACCAACCAGCCAGTCAAACACGTGTGTTCTTGACAACACAGATGACAGTTCTGATGAGGGGTGTCAAAATGTGGGTACCTGGTGAATGAGACAAACAGCAGTATCCATCAGTTCACTGCTGAGATGACTGGAAAAAGACAGAGTGTGGCACTCCATGTAAATAAAGACTCAATTCCATACAGTGCTTCCATGTTGTATTTTATTATCAGTTTGTAAGTGGAGGAGACCAACTGATACTGATATATTGGGTTTTTGGACTTTATCCATCGTCCTGGTTTTTAAGATAACTAATAAAAACACGACGTTTCGGAAAATGGATCTGTTTCCGTCCTCAGGTGAAGGAAAACACCTATTCTGTTGGGTCCATTAGAAAGAGCTAGCCTCAATCGTCCAGTGATTGAGGCTAGCTCTTTCTTTTAATATGAGAATATAAATGATTACCTTCATTCATAAAAGCACATACCATAATCATAAGTCTGGCTGACCATAGATCACTTAAAACTTGACTGATGGTTTCATGACATACGTTACATCAGTAACAGACCAGAATTAAGAAAATCAAAGTCATATTTTATTGAATAATTTTTAAGAATTTTAACGTAAGTTCCCCAACCTCCAATCTTATAATTGGCCTGGAATTCACTTCAGTAATTTGTAAGAACATGTAATACAGCTATTCTTAATCACCAAATTTGTGTTCATTGTTACAGTCACAGTACATTAAGAAAATGGATCTTGGAGGAGGAATGATCTGGGCTCTTGACTTGGATGACTTCAAAAACCGATGTGGATGTGGGATACATCCACTGCTTAAGACAATCAATCATGAACTTCGTGGCCTTCAGGTTTCTACATCAGATTGTACATAAAGCAAATGGTATCAAAGTTTTTCATTGGCTAGGGTTGCCAACAGACTCTCATAGAAGTTGACAGAAGCACTTTTGATACATGAAAGGAATTTTTCACTGGAAACATTTCATGTTCAAGTTTTATAGTACAGTAATAATATTTTATTTTCTGTGAAAATAAGTAAAAAATTCCAGCACACAGAAATGAGAAAAAGGTTTGTGTTTGGCACATATCTAGATTAATTGTGTGCTCTGGATTAAATATATGAATATTTATGTATAAGAAGGGTAATTGTGACGCCCATAACATCTGCTCTGGACCATTAACAGACTTCCTTCTTTAACTGATACTTAACATCAGTGTTATGTTTAGGTTTATATCATCAATAGTAAAGAAATTCAAGGTCTTCTAGATTGTAGTTGTCAACACTGACCTAGTGATTGTTTACCAAACCATTATTTATAACATTAAATGTAACAATATATAAAGGAACAATATGTATTATAAACAAAAAGAAGTCACACACATGAAAGTTTCGCTCTCTTCTTCCAAGCTCTGAAGAGTGGATTTATCAGTGACTTCACCCCCCCCAACAGACACACACAGTGGGTAAAACGCCTTAAGCATAATATTCGTTCTGAAACGCATTTACTAACATAAATTTAATGTAAGAAGAACTGTTAATCACTTTAAGTATCACATGTCACTTTTTTATAGTAATAATTTAATCCTGGAATTTTTCTGTGACTTCCCTATCCCCTGCCATCTCCTCATATTTTTGCAATCCAGATAGTTACCTGTGTTATGTTTGCCTTCATCAGTAACTTATTTAATTTAACATACATTATTTATTCAATACATGATGACCTATCATGCGTTTAATTAACTTTTGTCATGCTATGAATTTTTAAATAAACTTGATATTTAAATTTTTACAATGACTTGCTTCAATGGATGGCATTATCAGTCAGAAGATGTCTCTGCTATCTCAGCATTTCAAGCCATCCACTTGCAGTTTGAAAACAGTGAGAATTATAATTTGTCATGTAACGTACAAATGTGCAATTTTTAAACAAATATTCAGCTCAGGAATAGTTAGGCTGCTTTAAATGCCAAGACTGTGTCATGAAATTCATGTAAGGTATGTAATGATGATGATGATAACAATGACAATGATGATAATGATGATGACAATGATGAGGATAATAAGAGCAGCAGCTAGTGTAGTGTAGTGTAGCGTAATGTTGAATGTCACTGGTGTCTGTTTTGTGTGACTGTGAACAACAGTGAAAAACATTATGAAAAATGAAAAAATCTGGAATGGTTATTAATGTGAATAAGAATATGTAAGAATAAAGAGTGTGATAGGCTGTGTGGGAGCATCTAATAAAAGGAAAGATGCACATAAGTATTCCTGTCACAAATGGCACAAGAGTATGTCCTTTAGATAGCAACAGGGCATTTATGTTCCACTGTGGCACATACATTATTTACACAACATGCACATACCATGGACGTGCCACAAGAAGTCAGTAGACATGGATAGGCAGGTTGGGTGAACTTTACACTACACCCTATCCTGAAAACATTCTTTGACTCATTTGCACTATGGGGGGAAAAGGTATAAATGATTTCACATCTTTGCAGTTGCTATCACTGTCGCCTTCACTGCTGTCAGTGGCACCTCAACTCACTAGTTACAGGCATGAACAAAACATACAGGTGATCTCAAATGGGTATATGTCTGTGAGACAGGAATAGTGTTAGTATCAGCATAGTGCACATGCCTGTGATCACCCTTTCATCCCACCCACACACACCTTGCCCCAACTCATGGAGCACCCATAATAGTTTCCTCTAATAAAATAACTTTCATAGTAGTGCAGGTCTTTTTAAATTACATTTTATGAGGCACATTATTTAAATAGAAGTAATACTGTAATATTTGAGTTAATAATCAAGACGTCTACCAGTGAATTCATGTTAACCATGAAACTGCTTGTTCACTTATATTTAAGGCAGTATGGTATCTTATAGGAATAAGAGAGTGCATGATCCTATGATGATAAGAGGAAAAAGAATTTAAGTCTTCCTTCCCCCTCTACCTTCTATATCTTTAATTCTCTCCTGTCTTTCTTCATATTACTTACCCATTTATTTGTCCATCATACTGTAACTTCCTCTCCTTGTTAAAATAATGTTTTCCCTGAGAAATTAGCTGCTGCTTTTATGTTGATATATTTATTGTTGTCAGTGTATAAAGTAAAACTGTGTCTTGTCAACTCCTTGCAAACATCCACTTACAAAAATTGGCAACCCTAACCAAATGTTCCTTTAGACATAGTACATTCCACAGCTTTATATCTTTTGTATTTAATTTTGTGTTTGTTTTGAAATCTGTGATATTAGGGGAGATTTTATGCCATTATTTCTCATACTTCAAATAGCAACTGAGGATGACAGCTGCTGTCTCACATTTGCATATAACAATTTTTTAATACCACAGCATTTTTTCTGAGGATGGTATCCATAGCGACTGATACAGTATGCATGAGACATCTGTGCTCCCAGTTATTTCACTCCCTTTTTAAAATCTGACAAATTTCTGTTTGAAGAAGTGAAAATATATCCCAGTCCCACTCTTACTGGATTAATTCATACTTATGATGTGTTTGCTAAATGTAAAAGGTAAAGTTGTCCCTGTGCTTGAGCACAGTGACATTAAGACATATGTGAGAGTGCATATTACAATTCCACACATATATATATACATACGTATATAACAACAGCACTAGATGTAGGTGAGTGGCCAACTTCACAGTTGAGTCACTTTTCCCTGGTATATATTGCAAAGACAGCTAAGTGGGCCCCAGGTCTCATTTGAACATGTTGAAAAACTGAAATTTCTCTAGCCTTCCCAGGAATTGAATTCTGGTCATCCAGCCTCTTAATGTGTATGATAGGCAATGGTGTGCACAAACATATTGACAAAATTGTGTGAATTGTGTTACTAAATGCAGCAAGTCTCAGGAGAGAATTTGCCATATTTATTCTCAGTATGCAATGGATGGCAGCAGATTTGTCGCCATTTTCTGCTCAACTGTTGAGTCTTTCCATGGTGAGAAACAACAGTATGGCAGCAAATTTTGAGCTGTGTGTAAATTGCTCCTATGTTATCATATAGAACCAAAGTTGGTAGTTATAAATTTAAACTGCAGGCATGCCTTTCAAATCTGTTATTTTTGTAAACAGTAGACTACTTCCACAATGGAAGAGTTATAAATATTGGTCCATAAAACTCTCAAGAAGGAGATTTTGTTAAGAACGAAATATTACATTGTTAGCTCATCAGGGAGAACTGAACATCTTTCCGATCTAAAAGTTCATGACGACGAATATGACAATGGGACAGAGAGACAAGAGTCCAGTCTCCAATTTTGCTGATGGATAATATCCAGAAAATTAGTTATTATAAAAGTCTGTACATTTTACCTCTCTATTCTTTTAAATGAGAATTTCTGAATAATGTTTTACTGTTAAGTAAATGGAAATATTTAAACATACTTTACAACCATGATATAAAATATTTAATTTAACAAATAATGCACACATTCTGGCTGAAGTGTTGTGGGTACATATGTGAAATACTTGTATTGCTCATTACCATTTTAAAATTAATAACAATAACAATGTAAATAATAAGCATTGTAACATTATTTGGTTCCATTAGGAGGTGTATCATTTCCTGTTTTTTATAGTCTCTTCAGTTGCATTAAAGATTATTGGGAAGTTTCGGAATGTATAAAGCATACGAAAACAAGGTGTGTTAACTTCTGAAATATCTACATACAAGCTATACACCGTAGTAAAGAACAGAATTTCTTCTACATATTTTGGACTATTATTGCTGGGTCATGGTCTTCAAAGTATTGTGTAATGGTTTATACTACTGTGAGAATGGAGTGATTTAAAAGCTTCTGGGACAAGATATGTGTCATACGCAGCAATGTACCGTTCAAAATAAAACATTTCTTAAAACTACTGTTATAATTACAGTTACAAAAGTGCTGTACATTAGCAAATTATTCCTCAAATTTTCAGTATAACTCTATGTTCAATCCATATTCAAATTTTTCTTGATTCACATAACCTTCCCAAAATGTTCGTTCCTTGATTTCTTTTTCTTTTGATAATATTAACTTATTGATTGCTGGTCAAATTGATCACCAGAGGCGAATGCTGCAGACCAGCTGTCAGTGCACTGCCAGACAGCTACAACTGGAGTAACATAAAATGAATGAAGATTTCAAATTTTCACAGCAGTGGTTGGCCTCGCTTGCTACCTGCTTCATGGTAGTTCCTTTGCGTTCCTTTGTCTTACTCTTAAACCCTGAAGATGGAGACATGTTCCTCCGAAACGTCGGCTGACTTTCAACAAACTACGCAGTGTTATTTCCCAAATGACAGAATTCTTCATAAAAAACGAGTTCTCCATTAAGTAAAGGATCTAAAGCATTAAATCCACTGACAGCATGGTACATTATACGGCATTTGTTAGCTTCGTATGCGGCAGGCTAGGGAACGCTAGGGAAGCGGGTAAATTCACTGTTTGACTGGGTATTCAAAAACCCCTAACTCCCTCGCGCATGTTTCAGTGTTGATAAAAGAAGTACTAGAACAGGATTCTATTGTTAGTAATCTGTCGTTCATGCTGTTTTGTGCCTTCCATACTTGCCAGTCGTATGAGTACGAAGAGAAAATAGCGGAGTAGTGGATACGACACGTGAGGTGTTTCCGGTAAGTGCAAAAATTGAGATGGTTGTATATGATCAAAGCGGATAAAAATGCATAAAACAGTAGGAGACATGAACCTAGTTTGCAACAGTTATACTTCAATGTTCACCGGTATTCACAGTATTGACTGCTTGTGACTCGGCGGGAAAGTTGAACGTTGGGTCTCATCGATATGCAAATAATTCAGATCATTAGCTTATCATGGGTTAGATTTGTTTTACAAAGTAGAATATTTGTAATTCTGCTTTAATATGTAAGATATACAAAAATATTCTTTGTGTTGTTTGCATTGTTGCTTCTCCCTCCAATGGTAACATAACCTCAATTTAATTAACGAAAAATTACAGTATTGTACTTCGAATATAAGACGACCTTTAATTTAAGGCGCATCCAGTTTTTTAATGTGGGTTTAGGAAGAAAAAATTAGAAAGGTGCGCATTCCTCGAATATAAGATGCACCTCAATTTTTCAACAGGAAAAAATGTGTAAAGTGTGCGTCAAACATTCGAAGTAAATACGGTAATTTGTTAACAGTAGAAATTTAAGTGCCAGAAAATATGATTAATTAATTATGTGATATCGATTACATACATTTTAAGGTATAGATAACCGCGAGTTTTTTTTAATAAATAGTTTTAAATATGTATAAATTTCCTACAACTGTACCGTGTTGGCACCAACCAAGCAAAATTGTAGGATTGGTGACTTCTGTTCTCTCTCCTCATTCACTTCACCAACATTATTACTTCACACAAATGCAGAACAGGCTTATTACACGAGATTATACAGAACAAAGAAGAAAATTAAGAACCGAGGTTATCTGTGAAGAGTACTGTCATCTGGGATGTGACACCATGTGTTCTATTTCTGAGGAACATACTGTCTCCATCTTCAGAACCAAAGAGCAAGCCAAGCAAGTAGTAAGTAGAAAGAAATACCGGTACTATATAAGTTCAAAAACGCTTTGAAAACTTACCTACTCGATCATTGTTTTTATAAAGTTGATGAGTTTCTCTCATGTGAGACAAACACTAATCAATTATAATCACATAATTCATGAATAATCGGTTTTGGGAATCCCTACTGCCCAGTTTTCCTTTCTTCCAGCACCCAAGGTAACACAGTCGGAGATGTACCTGAATGGGCTACTCTGGAGAGATTGCAGATGCCAAGAAGCTGCACCAGGAAGGGAGAACAGATGTAATGATATGCTGCAATGTATAGTCTACAGTGAAATGTTATACCAGTGCTATCACCAAATTCACCAATATTATCTCAAAGGCCACGCCATAGCTTAAGCGGTTAGTCACTGGCTTCCCTCTGCTGCGGTCTAGTCAAGTGGGATTTGTGATGGACAAAGTGGCGCTGGGGCAGGTTTTCCCCAAGTACTTCGGTTTCCCCTGCCAATCCTCATTCCACCAAATTCTCCATAAGCATTATCACCAGTACAGGTACAATAGGACATATGGAAGCCGACATGCCGAGGGGACCTAATATGGATTCCACCTCACACTGTATTAAACCAGTGTAGAAACCAGTGTATCTGGGAGGTCTTGTGACCGGCCAGTTCGATCAAGGTTTTCCGTGGTTTTCCTTGGTCCCAGAGCAAATGCTGAGTTGGTACCCAAATTCCACGTTGCACTGCATGCTTCACATGCATCCCCCCCCAATAGTAACATCATGAAACTTATTATACTATAACTACACAAGAATGACATGTCTTATATCATGTATAATGATCCACGGACACGAAATAAATGAAATGAAATGAAATCTTAACTATTGTAATCTATTGTAAACAATTTTGAGTATTGTAACTTTATTCTCTTATTGTAATCAGCCAATGTACAGTAACTGACTTGTCCTATATCATGTAACAATGATCTATAGAGATGAAATAAATAAATAAATAAAGAGTGGTTGCTTGTTGCCTGCTTGGTGTACTTTGACCTTGGAGATGGTTACTATACAAGCTGGAAAAGCTTAAAGGAAAGTTAGGCAATGCATGCATTTAATTTAGTTAAATTAGGTAATTTAAATGAAATTGTATTAATTTTAAGTTTTATAGTAATGTTTCTTTAAATTATGTTTATTAATTAAAATTGTATTGAGTATTTTATTTTTTATTTTATTATCTATGTTAATTGACTAATGTATGTGATTTTAATTATGTAACTCGTGTAATTTATTATGTGTATCTAGACACATCTATTATCAAAGGGACTATTTCCACATCCTAGGTTTTTTACCTGTATGGATATATGGAAAATAAAGGAAATGAATGAATGAAAAGCAGATGATAAGTGGGAAGCATAAGGGTTGTAAAGTACTATACATTTCCTGTTTGACTGAATATACAAGACAGTCCTAATATACATATTACTAATTAGTACTAACAAAGTTCTTACCAAGTTTTAAATCAGAAATGGTTGAGAACTCTTAAGTTTCATGATGTATTCTGGATTCTTCCTGATCTTATAACTTATCACTTTCACGTTGGTATTAGCTAGGGCAATAATTTATAACTAAAACCCAGTTTCAGCTCCCAGAACAATTTTAAATTTGATGTTACTTTCATTTAACACTTGGGGTTGTTATGTGTTTATTTACAGGATCATTTCACATCATGTTGATGTAAGGCTATAACTTTGTTGTTTGTGCTCATATTCATATGAGTGTAAATAACTAAACCAAGAAATGATGCTAGACTGTGTTTAAAACACCTTGAGGTTGCATCATCATCATCATAGAATTACTAGATTCTATTTTCAACATACAAAGGTAAAGGGTGTAGTTATTCTGTGCTTAAGTAGTTAAGCACTATGCTGTGAATGTGTATGAGGGAGTGGATGTATATATCCATGTTTTCTTGACCTCAGCACTAGCTGGAGGTGAGTGGTCAGCTTCATGCTTCGGCCCCTTTACCACTGGGTAAAGAGGCCCCAGTACCCAATGGATAGGAGGCTGGCTGGGCCCCAAAACTGGTCTGGATGACATGGAGAAGAGAAAATTCTTGCCCCTACCATTACTCAAACTCTGAGACCTCGGTCATCCAGTCCATAGCCAGTCATTATACCGAATGCGCTATCCTGGCTCCCTTTTATGAAGGGAATCAAATTCACTGTACCAGCATGGTGAACACAGGATTTTTTTTTTTGTAAGGTTCCCTGCTTAAGGTATGATGTACCTTCAGAGATGTTGTAGATGGACAGAAGTAGCTTGTTAATATGAAACATTTTCCATTTATTTGGTTCTTTCCGTATATCTCCCAACATAGAAACCCAAGAATATTGAACCAATTTATTAATATAAAATTACATTTTAGACTGTTTTTAGTACAAAATGAATTAAACTTAGGCTTAACCTATTCAGAGTACTTTTAATTTCTCAGATCATAATGAAATATATTTTGTCTTTGCAGGAAGAATGGTTTTTGTTGCTGGAGGGCTTATTCCTGCAAGATTTCTTACACTTATTTCTCATCTCACAATTGTCATTGTAATCCTCTGGTCGAGAGTAAGTTATGGTATATATTCACAGTGCAGTAACCAGTTGCATATGCATCTTGCATGCACAGTGTTATGTTATGCAGCAGACATCATTAAACAACATTCCATCCATAGTACACTGGACGTACTTCCGTGTTTTTTCAACAGATCTGAATTATTGTGACTGTAGGTTGGATTAGTTCAATTTAATTTGCCTTGTTTTACTTTATTTTACTTAATGGTAAATTTATGTTATGTCTAGCACACACAAACACTAAGTTTTACAGTAGATAGCGTCATGTGAGTGTGTTAGAGAGGCTTAGACACAGTACCAGTACTGCAGAATTGTTCTGTAAGTTGTAACATTGATTTTATTATTTTGTAGTCTGCCTATTTAACATATCAATTCCATGGCAGATGGCTGCAGTGTTTTAAATGGTGTTTCTTTATTTCAGGATGAAAATGTAAAAGCCTGCTTACCATTAGAATATACAGCTGAGGATTACTCAAAAAAGGATGTTGAGTAAGTAATTTTTAAGTGTTTGTCATGTATAGATGTGAATGAAATAATTCTGAGTTCTATTATTTGTAAGAGTGGGAACAATTTCTTGCATAATTCCTCTGCAGAACCCCTCTACTGAGTCTCAAAGTTTGTCCCTCCCAAAAAGTATCCACAAAATGGCAGACACATGGTTATGAAAGAAGAAGAGTGGCTTTGTTCCTAGTAAAGTATGAAATGCTTTAGGAAAAAAGGAAGTTGTGAAGTAGTTTACTAATTTATTGGCTCTATAAAAATTAATACTTAATCCGTTGTGCACAAATGCCGATTGAGATTCAGGACAGGTACTGGTGGTCTGTAATTGGCAATGACCTGTCTCACCTGTACCAGTTTTCAGTTATCCTTGATATTTTATTTTCATTTGGCAGGGAGGTAACTTTTCTGTATTATTTAGTCAATTTTTGGCAGTTGTTCCATATTCATATTTTTATTGGTTCCAGAAATCCACATTTTGCAATACAGCCTCCAGATACAGAACAAGTCAAATTATTTGTATAAAAGTCAACAATACTATAATATTTAACTACATACACAAATTGTGTACATGTCCAACTACCATATAAAACTATATTAAAAATTTAAGACAACATAAATTCCCCAACAGAGTAACCAATTCAATCCATTTCACATTAATCAATCAATCAATGAATCAACCAATCCATTCTTCCTTCCTCGTTAAATCACTATCATAGGAAAATGTTCCATACACATTAAACATACAATAGTTCAATTTCTATAATTAAAAATAAATACCCCCCTTTCACAAACATAACATCTTTAATTTAACATATATTCCTCTACAGAATAAAACGTATGTTGTACCATATATGACCTCATTACTTTTTTAAACTGTCACATTTCTTCTATCTCCCTAACTTTATTTGGTATTTTATTGTATAATTTTATTTCCATGTTCAGTAATCCTTATTTATAGGCATTTGTTCTGCAAAACTGAGCATGGAGATTTAACTTCTGGCATGTATTGTGATTATGAACTATAGATGTGTAACGTATTTATGATGCTCTACATGGACTACTAAGTGCCTATGCTAATTCTCTGTGAAAATGGAAGGCCTTAAGAGCCACACTGTAAATTTAAGAGGCCATGCCAGGTGCAGTAGTAGGCCATTTAAATACCCATATAAGGGCTTAAGCATTACTGTAGTTTCTGGGACTTCTTCCGTAGTCATTTGCAGAAGGGTTTGCTATGTTAAGAGTGCAATATGAGTTGTTATTTTTAAATGGAAAGTACTGTACATTCTCACTGTACTCTCATGTTTTATTAAAGGTAAATGCTGCATTTTCCAGTCTGATTTTTTTATTAGTTTTTCAACATTTTTTTCTTTTATTATCAATTTAAATCACTAAGTGTATGTAGTTTTTCTGTTTCAGGGTGCAGACTGGGTTAGGAATAGCCATCATGTTTATTGGCATTGAATTGCTGACATTTCTAATGGGCATAACAATGTTCTTGCCATCTGTAGCAATGATTTGTATCCTTTTATACTATAAAATCAATAGAGAACATAACATGTGGCTGAAGGTTGTATAGGGTGATCATAAGTCATGCAAGTGAAAAGCATGATAATTTATCTCACACGATTTTATGATCACAGTGCAGAGCAATCATAAAGTCGACTACTTGACAGGCTCAGTACCTTATCTCACTTGCACAACATAACAGTCACACCAGAGGGTGATCAGGAAGGCGCATACAAGGGTGGACAAAATAATAGAAGTGGTAAGAAATTGAGGAATAGAATTTGTGATGGCTACATTCAAGAACTTCTGTTGGCAACACTGAATGTTTTTCCATCTGTTTATACACTGTAGTGCTTGTCTCGGTGAATTAATATTTGTGTTGAGTGACAGTCCGTGTAAAAGAATCGAAAAATGTGAGACTTGTTCAATCTTGAAAGAGGACATATCGTTTATGCATCTGTGACAAAAGACTGTGACATAATTAGATGTATTGAGAGCTACAGTTTCTAAGATCATGCCAGCAGACACAAATCATTGGAAGTCATCATCAGCGAAGAGGAACAGTGGGCAAAAATCAGCATTGACAGAAAGAGATCGTCGAACTATGCGGTTAGGTGTATGTCTCATGTCAGCAATACTGAGACTCTCAAATCAATTTATTTTGCCTATTTTAACTCTGTAATTAAATATGGTATAATTTTTTGGGGCAACTCATCGTACAGTAAAAAGATATTCATCTTACAAAAGAAAATTTTTAGATTAATGGCTGGTGTTAAACCAAGAGACTCATGCAAAAATCTTTTTAAGAGACTAGAAATCCTAACTCTACCATGTGAATACATATTCTCCCTAATGATCTTCATTGCAAAAAACCAAGAATTCTTTCCAACTAATTCTACTATTCACACTGTCAACACAAGGAATAAAAGTCAGCTTCATAGACCAATTGCCAGCCTCCAATGTTTCCAGAAGAGTGCATATTATGCTGGCATTAAAATCTTCAACAGTCTACCATCAAATATTACAGCTCTTATAGATAAACAGGCACAATTTAAAGCAGCGCTAAAGAGATACTTAATTACACACTCCTTTTACTCTGTTGAGGAATTTATGCTTTCGAATAACCCAAAGTGTATGTAATGTATGGATTTTATTGACACTTCACTACTTTTGTGAACCTTTTACTACTATTGTGACTTTGTTTTCATTGGTAAAATTTTTTGCAATAGTTTGATTTGTTCGTGTATATGTATTGTATGATTTTTTGACTAATTCCATATCCTATGGTCTTTCTGACTAACATAAGGATCTATGGAATGCTATATGTATGTATGTATGAACCTTGAGAATGATTATTTCGAAAAATTGAAGACCTCTTGCAGCACAGGTGACAGCAGAACTGAATATTCATCTTGAAGACCCTGTTTCCACAAAAACTGTCCGATGTGAGCTTTACAAATCCAACGTCCGCAATGGGGATGCAATTGCTAAACCTCTAACTACTGAAAGTAATGCTCAGATATGAAAACGATGGTGTCACAGCCATAAAACCTGGACATCAGACAACTGGCAACACGTGTGTGATATGGTCAGATGTGTTGTCCTTCATGCTGTTCCCTACAGCAGGAAGAGTTTACGTTTGGAGAACACCCAAGGAAGCCTAATCCAGAATGCCTGCTTCCAACAGTGAAACATGGGGGAGGTTCTGTAGTGGTTTGGGCAGCAGTATCATGGTACAGTTTTCTGCTCATCCCATTATTACCCTTCATGGCCGAATTACTGCAAGAGAGTACTTGGAAACATTGGGTAATCAGGTGCATCCCGTGATCCAGACATTATTTCTGAACAACAGTGCAGTTTTCCAAGATGACAGTGCCCCCATTCACACAGCTGGAACTGTTCAGTCATGGTTTGAAGAGCATGAAGGTGACTTTGAACATCTTCCTGGCCAGCACAATCACCACATTTGAACATCACTGAATTACTCTGGTCAAGTTTTTGAGACTACAACGAGGAACAACTTCCCACCTCGAACATCTCTAAAGCAACTTGGAGATGTTCTTCAAGAAGAATGGTATAAAATTCAGCTAGAGGCTTTCCAAAACTTGTACGAGTCCAATCCTGGAAGGTTGTGGCTGTACTGAAGGCTAAAGGTGGTCCAACGCCTTATTAATAGAGAAATGTTTACAGTATCTGTAGTGTTTCCATTACTTGGTCCAATCTCTGTAGGTGACAAGCATGATAATTTGTCTGACTTGCATGACTTTACAGTCACACTATTATACAGCTGTGGAAATGCTACATGCATTGAAAAAGAAAATAAATATGACACTTCAAGGAAGAACTTACCATGCCTACATCAATTTAAATACTTGAGTCTGGACAGAAATTCCAACTGGGCATTGTAATGGTTGTGTCAATTGTTTCCATCTGCAGAAATTTCGCTCGTCCATAAAGGTGCAAGTGTTTATGGCTTGATGTTCCTTAACAACGGTCTCACAGCTATTGCTTCTCATTCCAGTGCCTCTGTCCTCCTTGCATACTTTGTGTTTGATGAGTGGGACTGCAACCTGTATTGGTGGGTGTTTGCATTTTGCAGTGTCCCTCCAGCCATCATAGATGCCACTGCAGCCATTGGAATCCTTGTCCTTAAAAAGAGCTGAATAAGAAGATGCCTGTAAGTTGGTCCTCTGTTTTCTTTTCTCTGTGCTTCTTTGTTGGATTATGACATTGGGTCATGATGAGCCAGTCTGCCAAGTCATTTCACTAACTTTGCCGTCAAGTGGCAGTCATTCGGTAGGTATAGACTACAGGCCATGGAGTTTTGTATGTTTGGAATGTTAGAGGCTGCTGCAAGCAATTGGTGCTGGTTCTTGTATGACAAGAATCATTAATGTATACCTGTCTAACAGATATGTGAAATGTTTGAACATCTATTGTAATTGCATAGGTTCTTGCTCCAAATAATTGTTTGGTTTACATTAAATTTCACAGCAGTATGGGTAAGTGCAACCATGTATTTACAGGTGGCAAGAATTTCCTGCACTTGGGCCCACATTGGTCATGCCTGCCGGATCTCGTCAGTAATGCCGTCTCTCACGAAGCTACCAGTGCTGCCTATTTGAATCGAAATAGCAGCTTCTTGCTAATAAGAACACTAATCTTATGTTGAATTGTATAATTAGGTTGAGCACTTAAGCACTATGTTTTGCATTTTAGTGCTTCATACTCATCTGTCTACATTATAGCTCTTAAACTGAACTGTGGATCAAGTTCATTACTCAGAAAATACTTTGTTGCTTTATGTATGTGTGATCTGGGCTTTCAAATTACGTTGATGGCTCTTGTTACATGTTACACCAGGGAGTATTCATTTCATACCGCCATAAGAACAAAGACCTTACTGTCCATAAATGTTAAACCAGCCCGTTTTATATCAATTTATATATATAGTACATTGATATTGTAAACTAAGTGCAAAATTTTTGGAGTTTTATCAGCATTACTATTCATAGTGGCATTACACAGTGTAATAAAGAGTACTGATCAGAGAAGAACAATTTATACAAAATCAAGCCAAATATGTGCATATGCGGATGACCGCCATAATAGCTAGATCCAGAGAAAAGATAATCAAGATACATAAGAAAATGGAAGAAAAATCAGGGAAGATAGGATTAGAAGTAAACAAAAGAAAAACGAAATATATGATTATGTCAACATCAGAAAGCAGAAGGAAACCACAAGATTTAAAGATAGAAGGGAAATTATTTACAGGAGTGAGTAGTTTTAAATATTTAGGAAATATGATCAATAATGGCAGTAGAAATGATAATTGTGTTAAGAAAAGGATACAAGCTGGAAACAGGGCCTACTTCGCAAATATTAGTGCACTTAGAAGCAAAATAATATCAAGAGCAGCTAAGCTATAAGTATACAAAACATTAATAAGACCTGTTGCTACATACGGGGCAGAAAGATGGACCTTAACAGTAACAGAAGAGAATGTTCAAGAGAAAAATATATGAACCATGAATGGAAAATAATATATGGAGGATAAGATACAGTGAAGAGATAAACACATTACTGAAAGGAGAACATGTAGTAAGATATATCAAGTCACGGAGAATAAGATGGTTGGAACATGTCGAAAGAACGGAAGATAATGCAATGCCAAAGGGAATGTTAAAAGGAAGGCCCAGGATGAGATGGCTAGATGATTTTGAGAATGACCTGAAGAAGATGAAGGTGAAAGGATGGCTAAAGAAGATGAGGAATATAGAGCAGTGGTGACTTGTTGTATAGGATGCCAAGGCTCACCCAGGGCTGTAGTGCCTAGTGGTAGGTAGGTAGGTAGGTATTTTGATATTGTATTTGCTCATTGTCAGTTGTCCATTATCAAGAGTGCATTTACATTGCAGTTGTTGATGACAGAAATGATCTCAAATAAATATTAGTGAGAATGTGTTCTTTAAACTTTACCCAAAAGTTCCAGAAATTTATTTGCATCAAGATAGCCGCCTCCTGTTAAAGCATGAGAGGTGTAGAGCACAGGAGTGGACTGTGTGCCATCTGTAAAGAAATTAGCAACAAGCTGAGAGACAGTGTCCTGCAGTCAGCAGTGGAGAGACAATTGGATCCTGCACCATGACAGGACATACTGTCACGCCTCCCTCACAATGCACCGCTTATGGCAAGAACCATATTCCAGCCATCACCCAGCCACCATATTCTCTGGATCTCACTCCATGCAACTTACAGCTCTTCCTGAGACTCAAGATGGAGTTCAGAGGTCATTATATTGCATTTGTGGAGGAAATTCAGCAGAATGACAGCAGGTCTCTGAGCCGTACCAGATGAGGACCTCAAGAGGTGCTTCCAGCAATAGCAGGACCACTGGAGCAAGGGAGTATGTTCAGAATAGCCATACTTTAAGGGTGACTAGGTTAGTTTCTTTATATATTCTTTGTACTAAAAATGATGCCTGAATTTTGGGAACTTTTTGGTCCTCCTGCATACACTGTCACAAATAATAACTGTTATTTTCATGACAGGTGTATTAATGTACATTTAGGCATACTCTGTTGTGATGAATGCCTGTTAGATGTGTCATATCTGTCCATTGATAAATGTACAGTATCACTACTATGAATGAATGTTATTTGGTATTGTACATTCCTGTTATTATTTATGGACAAATATATATATTTTTGGTCCACTTCATGTGACATGGATTACCACTTTACATTTTTTTAATTAACATATAAATTGCATATTTACAATCTACTCTATTTTATGGAGTAATAAGTAAATTTGCACTAAGTGGGTGTCTTGAGTAGAGAAAGCATCCACTGATGATGCTCTTACAGGCCCGGTAGCAGAACTATAATGGCTTTAGCTTTCTTCTTCTGTGTGTTGTGGTAGGTTGGACGGCCACCGTCTCCTCAATCTCCTTACATTTGGTGGGTTGCTGATTTCTGCAACTAATCTGTTATTGTGTCCGAGTACGCTATGATGGTAGAGTGTTGGCAATATATGTATTTCTTCTATGGCAAATGAGATTTGCAGATCATTGTGGGTAGTAAGTTGGAGACATACCGAGGTGCATTGATTATTAAGCGCAAGACTCTAGATTGGAATCTTTGAACTATTTTTGTGTTTGATGGTTTTTTGCAACCCCATATTTGTATACCATATGTTCACATGGGTTTTATTATGCATTTATGTAGCAGAAGTTTTTTTTCTATGGATAACTTGGATTTGCAGCCCAAAAGTCAGGACATTTCTCATAGTCTTTAAGTTTAACTTCTGACACCTCGTATTGATGTGTTTCTGCCATGTCAGTATTTGGTCGAGGTATAAACCCAAGTATTTTACTTCTGTCTGAACCGTTATTTTTATACTGTTGATAATTTGCCGGCAATTTATATGCTTCGTGGTGAATGTAACTTGCACTGATTTTGTCTGATTTATTTTGATTTTCCATTTGCTGTACCATTGCTGGAGGAGGTTTAGGTGATGCCAGAGATGTCGTGATGCTACTATTGGATCATTATTTGTTGCTAGCAAGACTGTGTCGTCCACGTAACCACTTTACATGCAGGCATAAATAAGATTCTAGTACATTTCAGTGATTAGTATCAAGCCATTGATAGATATAGGGTCATCAGTTCCAGCTAAGCAGAATAAGGGACAGCTCAGAGTACATTTGCATATTACACATTTTTCAGATAGTGATTACTAGATACTAAGGTGAACTTATGAATGAATAGTGTGAAATGTTCATTCTTGTAATATATTGTGCACTTTGCAAATATTCCAGGTTAGCCATTTTGCCCTTAGTGAAATTTTATTTCAGAAATCACTAGTAGCAGATAGAAGCACATGTCTGGTTGCATCTCCTCTAAGTGTTATGTATGCAGGATATTATATCGTTGTGTGATAAAGAATCTGATCCAGTCTTTAAGGGATGTATCTATCCTGTTGTGTGTTAGTACTATATATGAGTTCTGTTTTTCCTGTCAAACTCAACAAACACAGCCAACCACAATCAAACATGAACATACTATAGACAACATAAGGGGAAACAGTTTTATCATATATACAGCATTTAGGATCAAGACAACAACTATAAGCCAAAATGCAGTCACATTGATGTGGAAAGCCAGGCATGACAAGCAGAGGGAATCTCTACATAACTTCAATTTATTTAAACTAGGGGGGGGACTCAACCACTAAAAATATTTAGAATACAGTATTTCCATGGGTTCAATATTATAACCTATTAATATCTTTTTAGTATTTTAAGACTTCTTAATAAGTTTTAAATACTTGTTTAATACATTTTTAAAGCAATATAAAATCACCACCACTTAATCTGTGCATATAAAGGTGATTAACCAAAGGGAAAGAAGCACACCATATTTTTTCAGTTTATTGTAATAAACAATGATAAATACAATATATGGGCCCATATAGGAGGCATAATTCTGTAGTATAAGGTTTGTTAATGTATCACCTGATGATGGCTCCATAAGCCGAAACATGTTGCGACATTGTATGACCAATAAACTCGGTTATCGATCAGGATAGTTCACTTGCGGACTAAAATCACGGAGTTTTATGCTCAGTGAGATGTGAGTGAGTTGTTTGGTATATTGTTGTATTTGGCAGGAGGAACAAAACTCATGTATAATGTAACCCAGTGGCTGTCATAATAGTGCACAGAAATGTAGTAATCAATGTAAATCAGAGATTTACCAGAACTGATACCAGTATATTTTGATATATTCTGTAAAATATAATAAAGGACTTTGTATAACAAACAGTAATAGCAATGGTAATACAGAGTACAGAGTAGTAAGTTACCTACCTACCACTTGGCACTACAGCCCTGTGTGAGTCTTGGCCTCCTCTATAACCAGTCTCTACTGCTCTCTATTCCTCATCTTCTCTTTCCATCCTTTCACCTTCATCTTCTTCGGGTCGCTTTCAACATTGTCTAGCCTAGGTCTTCCTATTCTTCTTTTGGAATATAGCCTTCCTTTTAACATTCTTTTAACATGTTTATCTCTTCATTGTACCTTATCCTCCATATATTATTTTCCATCACTGTTCAGTATACTCTTATTATTTTTCTCTTGAACATTCTCAGTGCATTATCTTCTGTTACTATAAAGGTCCATGTTTCTGCACCATATGTAACAACAGGTATTAATATAGAGTAGTAAGTTGACAGAAATATGTAAATCTGGTTGAATGTCCTCTTGTACTTGTACTTGTACTTAAGATATTATCACTCACTCACTCATGTAGCTGAGCCCTTCTTGAGAAGCCGCCAGTTGTGCAGCTACTCAAGAACTTCCCAGCATTTTATGGAACTCGAAGGTTCACTACCGTGTTAACAAGAGCCCTCCACCGGTTCATATCCTGAGCCAGATCAGTCCCATCATATCTCTCTATCTCCATTTTAATAGTGTCCACCCAATTAAATCTTGGTCTTCCCAGTGGTCTCTTTCCTTCTGGCTTTCCCACCAATATCCTATATGCATTCCTCTTCGCCCCCATTCGTGCTATATTCCCCGCCCATCTCATCCTCCTTGACTTGATCATTCTAATTATACTTGGAGAAGAGTACAAATTATGAAGCTCCTCATTATGCAGTTTTCTCCAACCTCCCGTCACTTCATCTCTATTCGATCCAAATATTCTCAACACCCTGTTCTCAGTCTGTTCCAATTACCAGTCCATGTTGGTAATGATAACCTTCGCTAGCCACAGACTAGACGGAAATAGAATACTAGACAGATAATGTGACGCATTGAATGTCGTGATTCCTACCAATCATGGTACTTCTTTCCATGGCCTCAGTATAGAATGGAGAAGATGGAGGGGTTAGCTTGCCACGTCTCTGACCCATATACCTGGGTAAAATTACCCAGTATGCGTTAAATGGATGATGTGGGGGACCCCACAGCGACTTTGAACGCTGTAGCGGCGAGAATATTTCCACCAGTCAGTCATCATCCAATCCATGCCAAGCTTTCTGACTGATAGCTCCCCATCAGTGAAATTAGCTGCATTATCCAATGAAATCACAGACACCACGAAGTCGGAGTTTCGTGGCTGCATGTGTTTTACAGAAGCTCGTTTAGAGCCTTTTTTTTTGTAACCCCCTTCGTAACGATTGGGAAAACAACATTTCTATAGGCCGATACGCACGGAAGCACAGGGATAGTGCCCATTGTGACAACAGATATTAGGCTTAATATTCATGAAAGGAACCGGAAATGTTTGCGAAACTCCTGATGGTTTTTTTTAATGTTTCAGAAATCGTAATGGTGTACGAATAATGATTACATCGGAGAACAAAAACAAATTTGTTGTCAGATTTACAAGAATGGGTGGACCTTACAGATTTTTTAACGCTCAATTTGAAAGTGACCTCAAACTTTTGCTATGGCCCACCAATATTTAGTGAATCGAAAACGTAATTTTGACTGATTTAAAGATGCTGTAACATCAAAGTATAAATTTCATACCGAACTCAAAAAATAGCTGCTACTGATTTACGCTTGTATTTAGCCTTTAGGGCTTCTCATATCAATGTCCAACAGTAGTCGGCCAGCATCCAGGGACTCCGTTGTCTTGGTATCGCTTCTCCATCATGGACATCTCTTGATGAAAGCGTTCCCCATGCTCAACAAGTGTCTAGGGAAAGATTCGAGGTGTAGGGTAGGAAAATGAGTTTTAGCGATATTTCGCATCAAATGATTTTGTATGCATTGAGAAGGCTTTCAACAAGCCTAAAGTTTCTGGTCACTGCTCGAAATGGTCTCCCAAGTTGCACGTTCAACTTCACTCAGTTTCATCAGATGCGTTGTCTCTCATGACTTCTATAATTTACGGGCCGACAAATATTCCTTCTTTGCTTCTGACCTGACTGGTCCTCGGAAATTTATATTTCAAGTAAGAAACCCCCCACTGCAATTTTGAGCCGTAGCCGCAACAATTCTTTTTCATTAGACGAAGTTTAATATGTAATGGCAGCAAGAAAACTATTTTTAATTAACCAGAGTAGTGGTGCCTCCCACGAATCACTCTTTCTTGAAGTTACCGTTGTAAAGACTTTCTCGGCTGTCCCATTTGCCCGATGAAACAGAATTTCGTGTATGCCCCAGTTGTAAACCAAGCAGAAGCGTGGTCGTTTTCAAATCTACACAAATATATCAAGAAAGCTTATCATATGAAATATATTTCACGTTATGTTTCATGTGACCGCCTCTGTGGTCTAGTCAGAGTTCGATTCCCGGCGCTACCAGATTTTCTGAGAAGTAGTGGGTCTGGAACGGAGTCCCCTCAGTCTCGTGAGGATAATTGAGAGCTACTTGAATGAAAAATAGCGGCTCCGGTCTAGGAAACCGAGATTAACGGCCGTGGGGATCCGTTGCGCTTACCATGCGACACCCTCCATCCGCAAAAGTTGGGACTAACTTCGCCGACAAATGGCGGTCGCTCAGTCGGTGTAGTTCGCTTGCGGACTAAATACCACGGAGTTTTAGATTTACCGCCGCTTGTCGGCGAAGTTAGTGCCAACTTTAGCGGATGGAGGGTGTCGCGTGGTCAGCACAACGAATCACCACGGCTGTTAATCTCGGTTTTCTAGGCCGGAGCCGCTACTTTTCCATTCAAGTAGCTCCTCAATTATCCTCACGAGGCTGAGTGGACTCCGTTCCAGACCATCTACTTCTCAGAAAATCTGGTGGCGCCGGGAATCGAACCCGGGATCTCTGGATCTGTAGCCGGGAACTCCGACCACAAGACCACTCACGCTATGATGATGTACAGAGATTGTGGAGCCAAAGCTCTATCCATTCTTAATATCGTCGTTACCTGACACTCAACTTCACGTTTCAGCCACCTTTACTCATTTGGACGCCCTGGGTGCTTATTAATTATATAAGTTTTCTTTTTAGAGAATCAAGTCACGAATATAGTTTTCTTTCCCAGGGATTTTGTCGTGGATGAACAAGAGCACGTCCCTGAGAAGCACATTACAGAGCTGATAAGATGTTTGGTTTCATCTGAATCGACGCGCAGTGTCCAATTCCGATCTCTGGCGGTGATATAATGTTTAGCAGCGACTGAATCACACGCATTCATCCGTAAAGTCTTGCAAGTCGTAAGTAGGCCTATATAGTATTTGCTGTATTAAAATTTTTATATTGGTACCCTTGGCCATTTGTCATATTACCTTAATAGTACCACTTCTCATGAACAGCAAACCGTTACTTAATACCCTCGCAGTGTGTGGTTAAATCACTGCTGTCTTCATATGCATCTTGCCTCTTATTCGACGCTACATAACACGAACAGTTGATACGGCGTCCTTAAGCTACAGTCTTTTTTTATCTGGAAAGTGCGTTGGATTTTCATATGAGGATATAATCCTAAATGCTTTCCATATACTGACCGCCACATGTAACCCTTTTGTTCTATCATCTTAGACGGAATCGCTGTTTCCTTGTAGCTTCAGTCCGACTGTAAGAATCGTCATGGTTTAGCTTCGCGTTCTGTGATGCTGTATGCGAGGAATTTTCAAAATGAATACCATTCATCAGTGATCAATGCTGTAAGTCATTTCTAATCTCAAGGTGTGTCTCACCTGCGTGTATCGTGGATTCTTGCTGAAGGGAAGACCTCTAACTTGGTTCAAGGTAACCCTGCGATTTGTCTAAACTTATGTCATTCCAGTTGTTAATCACGCGCCATATTTTAACTGTGGATAATGACTTAAATGTAAGAATCCCAAGGTTTAAATTTATTTCCTTGTTATCCAGGTATGTGCCTCTACTTCCAAGAAATTGAACATTCCTAATTATTTATTATTTGCAGAACTTATAACAAAGAGCGATTTTTTTATTTAAAAAAAGGCAAAGCTTTCCCTATAACAGGCCAGGAAACCTATAGAGATTTGAGGCGTTCAGACTCCCACATTTTCTAAACAATCGGCTCACAGATGTCGGTAAGGTTGCCAGTCTTACGCGCCAGCCGCCCTTTAGCCCCCAGGAAGATTTCTGGTGCTCATTTCTGTTAGAGTCGACCCCAGGGCCATACTGCGGATGGAAGGATTAGGTCAATTCAGTTGAAAAAAAATATCCCTGGTCGTGATGCTCAAGGGGCTTGGCGCCAGGGCGAACTGATTGGCGATAGACCATCGGTCTTGAAATAACTCTGGCTCTGACTTTAGTCCTTAAAAGTTTAAACAAAATTAATATTAAGGTGTATCATTTCATTTCTCGAGAACGTCTGGACGGATTTTAATCGAGTTTTTCGTCAGAAGTCCTTGCAAAGATCTGTAGACGCACCTGAATCGCCGTGAAGATCGGGCCAGTAAAGGTGATACTTTATATTAGTGTCCTAAATCACCGTGAAGATCGGGTCAGTAAAAGTGATACTTTATATTAGTGTCCTAATACAGATTTGTAGGCCCTACAGATGTTGCGAGGGACGGTCAGTCAGTCAGTCAGTAAGTATTGGTGTCAATGGGGCTCATGACCAGATATTTATTACTGATTAACAGTTACTGTCTTATTTTCGTGGGGCGCCCTCTCTCACGAGGACGGGTCTGTCTTTCGTATGTGCTGCTGGTTCTTGCCAGCGCAGTCTAACTCGGGTCCGAGTCCCTTAGGAATCGCGACCATACTTTATTGTCTCAGATTTGAGACTTCCCTCTTCGTCGCCTCCTACGACTCGCAGGGTTACGGTAGAGGTATTCGACCCCGCCTTCACGCGGAGGTACTCCTCCCAGACGGGTTATTCCCGGGATCATTGTTATATAGCCTCTGGGCGAACCCAACGGGAAACACCATTTCCTAGCAATCTCTATATTGTTGCTTGCATATTCGTTGCCGCGAGACCGTGTTTACTCAGCCGTTGCATAGCAATTGACGTCTATTTCGTCTATTTCATAGCAACGGCTATTCTCGTTACAACATTAAAATATTGCAGTTGATATTTACCCATTCGTTTGAAAGTGCTACGGTTCAGAATGGCTCTTCTGTTCATAGATATGGTACAGGCAGCACAGATGTTTATGTAATCTCTTTCAAGCAGGGCACCACGTACAGTTGGCGCGCTTTTTGGCGCGTTCGTGAGTGAAAGTTTCACAATTGCACCCACTAGCTTCACCGTGTGTGTTCATCCTCCCGCCTACCTCCCCCGCTAGTTTTTCGCTATTTATGAAAGAGCACCAAACGGTTATATTCACGAAATGAACGTCTGTGAAACTAACACACCATTTGTTATACTATAGGCCTATGTAGATTTCTGAACCTCTTAGGTGTCCCTCTCTCTGAAGTATCAGCACCAGCTGATACGTAATGTCAGTGTCCCAACGTATTTCTTTCTGTTGCGTCAACAAACTTTCAAGGTTTGAAAAAATCAATGGGTGTTTGTAGGATACTGTCCTCTTGCTGCTGACAGTTTTGTTCGGGGGATTAAAAAAAAACTTTTAAGAACCTTCTTTTAACCTACAGCAAGTCTGCGGGCTATTGCATTTTACTTTAATTTTCACGAATAAAATTCCAAGGTAACACAGTACAATGTTACTTTTGTGTTCAAATGTCGTATATTAATATGCCGAAGTCCTGTTGACTAATTTCTACTAATCGTATTAAATAAGTTCTTGACGTGAGGTACTATACTGTACAGTCAGGGTACGTGTTCACAATGCGAAAGGTTCATAGATCACTTTGGCACTTATTTCATAAGGCAGACATCTGAATCCAATTCCTGTTGTTAAATTATTGTTCGGTGACTAACAGAAATACAGGTTTGTTGCATAATAGCGAATTAAAAATCGGCAGGTATTTTATAAAAAATGGCTTCATGACTTGTCTTAAAGATTTTCTTACATATTTTCCTCATTATACGCCTATTGGAGGAAACCTCAAAGATAGTGAATAAGAATTGCTAAAAGTCACATGCCACTACAAGAAAGGCCAAGAACTAAATCTGTGAAAGTCATGCGAAAAATTTAATTTTCGTGATTTGACGTTTTTGTTTTGTTTATTTAGCTTGAAAATGAATGCGAAAACCTAGTTGTGGTATGGTACTCATTGTTTGCCTGGAATTTGTATGTAATTTGTTCAACAACGCTGTTGACACCTCATGCTATATAGCACCGAATAATAGAGAAGTATGACCTGGAAAGAATGCAAAAGGAGGCGATCGTGACTTAATGTAAGATATTGTCACGTTTTCGGGGTTGGCGTGACTAATAACATTGGGTTCTGGATTAGACAATTGGGTTTATTGTCATTTCTTTATAGTTATAGTCACTTATAACTGCTCACACATTGAACTCCTTCTGAACGTCGTCTATGTGACGAATGTTCTGTGAAGAATCTGCCACACGGCCCGAATATAAGTCACCATTCGAACACTTAATTGTCCTGTCTATTGTCACGGGAAACTGTTTTTAGCTACCTAGCAACGACTAGTTCGTTACTATTCGTTGCAGTGGGAAAGTGTTCGCCGAGCCGTTGCTCAGCATTGGACGCCCCCTCTGGCTCCACTATTCCGGCTTTCAGTCGTCATGTCACAGCATAATTCCGACATTTGCCTGGATGGACTGAAAAGACCCCTGTCCGAATATACATCAGAAGTATTATTGCATGAGTCATCTTAATTGATGCCTGTAAATTAGTAGTTTTTGTGTCCTCGTGGGAAACAAACCTCATTCGTAGCTTGAGAGTTGCTTTGGAGGAATTCATGGTAATATGAAACAACAAGAAGACCAGTCGTGATACATCAGTCATGGGCATGACTGAACCCAGGTTTTCTGAATGCTAAGTTTGAGTTACCAAGCTCAATGTTTTCTTAATTAATTCTTCTATTGACAAGAGTACAGCAGGAAGGACACGCTGACAGCGTCAGTACCACTGAATAGCTTGGAAAGCAAATACGAAGTCAGTTTCCCGTCATTCCGTTTCATGAGCATTATAATAACCAGTTCCGAAGCACCTGCACTAATAACCGTATATAAGGAGAATCTGCAACTTTCTCGTCCACTTTTCGTACTACGCTGTGCAGTAAGCTTTAAAGAAAACCCGGTAGACAGAGTTTCGTAGTCCCTCACTGAAAGAACTAGCCAACAGTTCTCAGCTGTTAAACTTGTATACGTAGTAATGTCAATAGCCTACTTCTTTGGCTTGTTTTTATTGTTTCTTTATTCGAAAAAGAGATGTGTTGTTTCAGTATGAAAGGAAGAGCTGGCCAAGATTTAATTTGGCAGAAGTGCCTCTACTGTTCGTGGCTTCAGGAAGGTCTCTCTCCCCTACCAATATAGTTACTAGAAGAGGGTCGTGTAGAAGTGACTACTGCATGTTTAGTGCCCTCCGCAACCGGTTGTGACTCGTACTGTGATTTGTACATGTGCAAGTGTGGAAACTTGTTGATTTATACGTCGACGAAACATCTCTTTCCTGTTCATTGAGAGCTGTATATTTTTTTTGTTTAAGTTTTTGAACCGATCTAATTTTATTTTCTTTATAATGTGGACAAAATATTTGTGCTGTGTGTGGACACATACTTTGAATCTGAACAACTTGCAACGTGGAGATTCTCTGTCAACAATCCGCAGGAGAATTTTTAAAGTAAGATATTTATTTATTATAATATTATTATGATTTGTGTGTTCCCTTACTGTGTATCTAGTTATGAATATATTAGCAGTAATATAAATCTATAAACGATTTCCTTTCAAACGAAATTTCCGTTATAATCGTGAATTTTTGTGGAGTGCCTTTTGAGTGTTACGTATAACACTACCGTTCATGATTTTGATAATTGTTAAATAAGCCTTGTTCTACTGTAACATTCAGGATCCTCCTGGTTTGTATTTTCAGTGTCATTATATTTCATTAGAAACGATTATAATTAATTTTGTAATATTAATTGCAGAACTAACGTGTGATTCTAAATAGTAATGATTGTCTCGAATTTATGTGAAGTGTCTCAACACATTTTTCTAAAGTTGGTTGTCCCGATATTGAATGGATATTTAAGTAAGACACGGTCGTAGTTTGGCACATTTTAAATTAATTCCACTTTAATATTTAATAATTTAGTCAAGCTGAAACACACACGTTTTACAGAATTACAGGACGTCAGTTGACAGATTGCTCTGTAATGCCACGTTAGAATTATCAATTAATTAATTTAAAATGTCCCGCTCAGTTTCCGGGTATTTTCAATGATTGTGCTTCGCTGTTCACGTTTCACTACACTAATTAGAGTGCATTTTTAATTTTATGAAGTACCCCAGATCATTGGATTTTTTTTCAGTTGACCTAATCCTTCCAACCACACTAGGCCCTGGGGTTTACTCAGCCTCTAACAGAAATGAGTACCGGGAATTAATTAAATAATTATCCTGGGGAGTAAAGCGCGGCCGGCGCATAAGGCTGACAACCTTACCGCCATCTTTGAGCCGATTGTCTAGATAATGTGGAACCCTCAACGTCTCACAACCCTGTAGGCCTTCACGGCCTGGTACAGGGATAGCTTTATTTTACTTACTTACCCCAGATGTACCCCTTCAGTTCATCGACCTCTCAATGGAGAGGTCAGAGTAAATTCCTGTAATGAACTTCTTGATTTAATTATTGTTGTGTTTCCTAATCGGGTGTATGCAATGCGAATTCTGATCTGAATGGTCGTTTTTACGTACTAAACTATCTCGTTGTTTTCTTCAGTCCCTTCAGGGGAACATTTAAGAAATAATCGGACGGATATAGCCTTCCTTTCGAATTTCCCATTTAAAAATAATACAAAAAATGAACAAAAATTCCTATATTTTCAGTGTCTATAAAATAGCCTAGATTTTCGTGTCGAAAATCTGAACACGCTACTTTCATATAATTAGCCAGACCCCTGTGCAAGCACAGGGTGTTAAGTAGAATGTTAGTTCGCCCATAAGAGATAAGAAACAACTGGTTGAATGGATACAATCGAATAATGAGGAACTGCGTGTTCTGTATTACTGTAATAAATAAACAGTTTCATCATTTCGGTTCAGTCTATTATAATAGAGATCCGGACATATCACGGGCCGTATCCTAGTTCCCGGGTACAAAAAGAGGCACTTTTATGGGTACAATTTTGTTTTGAACGCGGAGAACGCAGATGTTCTCCCGACCAATATCGCAGCCTGACATGGAGAAAATAAACCTCTCGGAACGTAATTAAACGGAAAGATAAAAGGAGTATGTAGACAAAAGACCCAGAATATTGTGTGCAGCAGTTGATTCTTGTATTTTAGACCATGTTTTATCTGTCCGGCCCTGCTGGTTTTGTTATTACCTCGACACGAAACGTATCGTTCTGCTTTGCGGGTTTTCTTGAATTTTCTTATGGATGCTGCGACAGTATTAGTAATAGTAACTACAATGATAAAGGAAAATACAGCGTACATCTGAGTTGGAAGTACAATATATCCTCGATTATAGGACTGAGGAGGGGCAGGGGTGTCCGATATTGCCGGATGTCCATATAATAGCGTCTGCTTAAAACCAAAATTCAGTTAAATAACAATTGATGTATTTTGAAACACAACGCACCCCGTATTTACGTAAAAAACGATAAATATCTGCTGTTACATATCATGCATCATCATCAGAATCATAGCGGCCTCCGTAAAAGATCCTCATGTCTCTAGGAGACCTCTGAGCAAAAAAATTAGGCAACAATTTCCCGCCCAAGTAGTTTCCAATGCCTCTGGTAGATGGGGGAAATATCAGGTACCGACTTCCGACCTCGTTGGCTGAACTGGGCTGATAGCACGCACCAGTACCGGTAGGGTATGGCGACAGTAGAAATTAAAGGGGGACGCACAATGGACCAATAACTGGTCTAAGTGCATAGGGAAACCCACCCCCTCTAATAATAATAATAATAATCATCATAGTCATAATCATCTCTTTTAACAATAAAAACGGAATAGTATGTAGTCTGTAAGATCTGAGGTTTCACAGCGGTGACTATGAAGAATGCCGTCTTCTGGGATGTGGCGCCGTGTAGGTCTTGGGTGAACCGAGGCTTCGGAGGATTTTTCTACCCTGAAGATACATGCGATACGTTCCTCCGAAACGTCGGTTCACACAGGACCTACACGGCGCCACATCCCAGAAGACGGCATTCTTCCGTATGTAGCCTATTCAGAAAGGAAATCACTTTGCTCCTCATCCATGCTTAGGCCTATTCTTAGTCCTGACATGAGATTAACGCCATTTGCTGACGAGATGCTAGGTTCAGGTGACACAGGTTTTGTTCGGTTAACTGGCTTGAACAAAGCATCCAATTTCACTTGTGTTTTGTTAAGTTTGGCGCTTACGAATAATAATCTCTCTGAAAAAGCAGGAAGAGAGATGACGTGACAGGAGATTGGAGAAAACTGCTTAATGAGAAGCTTCATAACTCGTGCTCTTCTCCAAGTATAATTAGATGATCAGGTCAAGGAGGATGAGATGGGCAGGGCATGCAGTACGAATGGGAGAGAAGAGGAGTGCATATATGATATTGGTGGGAAAGCCAGAAGGAAAAACAACACTAGGAAGACCAAGACGTAGGTGGGTAGACAATATTAAAATGGATTTTAGAGAGACAGGATGGGTTGGTATGGATTGGATTGATTTGGCTCAAGATATTAACCAGTGGAGGGCTCTTGTGAACACGGTAATGAACCTTCGGGTTCCATAAAATGCTGGGAAATTCTTGAGTAGCTGCAGAATTGGCGTCTTCTCAAGAAGGGCTCAGCTCCATGAGTGAGTGAAAGCACGGAAATGAGATTAATACGGCTAAACTTCAGGATCAGATGTTGGGTGGATCAAACGGAGATTGACGGGAAGGGACAGAAGAAGTTTTTACGTTAAATCTAGGATTTACTGTAGTTCATTTTCAGAAATCTAATACCGTAATGTGTCCGCAGTCGAGGCTGTTATATTCCCGAAAACTGCCGTTGTCAGAACAATGCTTTATGGAAGTTGGGGGTTAGGGGAACAGCGGTCGCTCTTAACACTCATTAAAGTCTCAATTGCCTATAATTTCATGGAAAGTGGATAATAACATACTTAGAAATAAATTAGACAGTTGATATAAAAGCGTCAGAACGAGACGCACTGCATTGACAGGCGAATCTGGGGGCTGAGCGAATGCACCGCCGCCAGAAGATTCTAATCTCTCGGTGTAAGCCGCCTCTTTCTCCGTCGTAATCAATTGAAAATACCGAGTACATAAAACCAAATACCGCTCTTTGAAAACAAAATACAAACAAATTGAAAAAGGCACTCGGCGCAGGATTCCAGCTCTGATTTTCTGCAGATCACAGAGTGGTTAGAGGTAAATGTAAATAATTGTCATTATAGCCCATCATAAAGTGACTGCCTCTGTGGTCTAGTGGTCAGACGCCCGACTACAGATCCAGAGGTCCGGGTTCGATTCCCAGCGCTACCAGATTTTCTGAGAAGTAGTGGGTCCACTCAGCCTCGTGAGGATAATTGAGGAGCTATTTCAAGGAAATAGCGACTCCGGTCTAGAAAACCGAAATTAACGGCCGTGGGGATTCGTTACGCTGACCACGCGACACAACCTCTATCCGCTAAAGTTGGCACTTATTTCGCTTGCAGACTCGAGCCACGGAGTTTTATACCCCACCATAAATCTTCTTATGGAGGTATATCTCCAGTCATTCTTAAATTCCTGCTTTAGATGGAGGTGAATGGTTAGCAACTGAGCCGTTTTTCCCCCATTGGAGGTAAAGGTATCTCTGTAACAGGTCATGGAGGCCCATAGTGTTGTGAGACGTCGAGGCTCCCACATTATCTAGACAATCGGCACACAGATGGCGGTAAGGTCGGCCTTACGCGCCGGCCGCCCTTTAACCCCAGGAAGATTCCTCGTGCTAATTTCTGTTAGAGGCTGAGTCAAGCCCCTAGGAGAGAGTCCCCGTTGGTTGCCCCCACTGCTGGTCTGGACGTTATGGCAAAGAAATCTCCCCCCCTCTCCGGGAATCGAACCCCAGTTCTCTAGTCGTGCAGCCCGTAGCCTAGTCACTATACAGAGTGGGTATTACTCATGCAAGTTTCGGCTTAGGGTACGGTTACAGTCAACACTGGACATGTATAGATCTTTTATTTTACACACTTTATGAGCAAACCCGTGCGCAGCCGTACTAGCCACTGAATGTTTCACCTCCATTTCATACTTGTTTTTGCACCAGTTGTATAAAAGCCTCTCTGTGTGTCATATCCCTTTAGTATGAGTTGCTTTCCTAGCTTCCGTATTTGTAGAACACGTTCTGAAACGTCAGTGGCGGATATCAGGTCTTATAACGGTCCAGATGCAAGAATAGCAAGACAACACCTAGCAAGTGTTTATTTATTTAATTATTTTGTTTATTTAACGACACTTTGAGTATCTCTGGCTGTTAAACGTCATAGGCCAGGATACGGGAGCCATCATCTGGGCCTAATTCAAGTAGTATCCCGGCACCTACAAGGAAATAACTGAGGAAAACTACGAGACCCTCAAAGTAGCCGGTGTCCAATCAAGATTCGAACCGAAAACTTCTTCATTCAAGTCTAGAGCATTGCCAGTACAACAATCTGCTATGTAGCTCCCTTCGCTTGATGGATAACGAAACGTCGCTAATAATGAAAGTTGACAGGGGACGTGCCCTGTAGGCCTACATCTCATGCAGAGTAAGTGTAAAGTAAAGTAAAGTTGTCCCTCTGCTCAATTAATTAAGCACCAAGCCATGAAATATGGGAGGGTGGAGACCTCGGCACTAAATGGAGATAAGTGGTCAGCTTCACGCCCCTGCCACTTTAGAGCCCCCGGTACCCATTGAATAAGAAGCTGGGTGAACCCCAGAGCCGGTCTGGACGCTGTGGAGAAGAGAAAAAGAAGATATTGCCCTGTTAGGAATGGAAGCCGGGCCGTTCAGCCCGTAGCCCATCTCTATACCGACTGAGCCATTCCGGCTCCCACCTGCAGAATAGATTGTTCAGTTAGTTTTGCGGCCGGAGCGCAAGGTCGGATTGCCTTCAAGTTTAGACCGATACTTTATTTATCTTTCATCGCGTACAAACCTCTCTTCCTCACCAGTTTCATAGTCAGAGTTGTTACTGCTCGTTACCATTGGCTAATAACTGGTGGGACCCTCAGTGGGGAACTTACAGTCAATACACAGTATCTTTCATTCGGGGTGGGAGTGGGGGGTTGAGACTGAGTCCACATGGTACGCTGACCACTAGTGTAGAGCAGTTGGTGGAATGAGAATTGGCAAGGGAAACCGAAGTACTCAGAGAAAACCTGCCCTAATACCACTTTGTCCACCACAAATCCAACATAACCTGACCTGGGATCGAACCCAAGCCTCCTCGGAGAAATAGATGGTAAATCTAAGCAATCCGTGAGCTGCTTCCTCCTCAGTCCTTTGGAAACCGTAACATTCTCCTTACGTCTCTTATGAAAGACTTGTGCATGTCAAGGTACAATCCTGGGCCCCTCTCCTGCAAATACTAATGACTATCTTCCTCTCTATGTATCTGGTTATCTGTCTACATATCTGATCAACTATCTGATTATCTACGTATCTATCTGGGTATTTGTCTATTAGATTATTTATTTATCTATCTATCTCTCTATGGTACTACAACCCTTTATGTTGGACCTTGGCCATTTCTCAGTTTCTTAAGCCTATACACATTCGGTAGCGTCGGTAGTACTCCTTGGACAGGGGATCAGCCAGTTGCAACGCCGCTACCCACACATAGAACAACACAAACACAGAATAAACGCACACAGACATCCATGCCTTGAGTGGGATTAGAACCCACGATCCCAACGTTCGAGCCAGCGAAGACAGTTCATGCCTTAGACCGCGAGGCCACTGTGATCGTCACTAATGACAGTAAAAGAAAAGCTAACAGTCCCGTATTAAATGCAATGACATATTTAACAAAGACAAATCTACATTTCCAGTGCCTCACCTGCTGGATGTAAGGCCCAAAGNTTAGACCGCGAGGCCACTGTGATCGTCACTAATGACAGTAAAAGAATAACTGACAGTCCCGTATTAAATGCAACGACATACTTAACAATAAAAATCTACATTTCCAGTGCCTCACCCTCTGCTGGATGTAAGGCCCAAAGTATAAATTATTTGTAGCTGTAAAGATGGCCGTCTCTTGGCATCGTGGTCACAATGTCCACGCCTTCGTATTAGGTAGAGCAGACTGGTAATATCCATGCTTCGTACGCCCTTACCAAAACCATTCTGGACACGGTCAAGAGAAACATATTGAGCGTCCTGTTGAGGGTCGAATCTGCGTCATCCAGTCAGTAGCCATTTACTGAATTTGGTGACGAATTTCATGGTACGCAACATTACATAGCACGTTTATACTCGTTCTAAATAATTGGATAATAATTTTCTGTTTTATGAAATTCCTTTACAAAAACCCAGCCATTGACCCCTTTCCTGAACCAGCTCATACCAACTTTCGCATCCTGTTCCTGGAAAATCCATTTCATTATCATCCCCCTTTTTACTGTACGCCAAGCTCCTCCACGTCATCCCTTCTCTTGAGTTTTTTCCGAACAAAGTTTTGTATACATTTTCTCATCCCTTCTTCAGTGGGCCACAAATCCCACCCATTTCCTCTATCTTTGTTTACTATTTGTCTACTCTATCTTTGTTTACTATTTGTCTATCTATCTGTGGCTCTACAGCCCTTGTGGACCTCGGTCGCTCTAGTTTACTAACCCTGATAATATTAGCCGAAGCATACAAATTACGTTATACCCCATCCAGCTGTTTCTTTCTGTACCTAAAATCCAAAATTTAATTTTCACCATTGTGTCCCCAAAAACCCCCAATTATTTTGTTTTTCTTAGGTTGAGGTACGAAGTTTCACACATACAAAACAAGCCTTACGACTAACAACGTAAATTCTACTGGCTTGACATGACCCACATACCACCTTCTTGATCCAACCCCGTCTTTTATACACGTAATAAATATCGGCTTCAACAAAACAGTGAACTAAAATGCACAGAATTCTTGTGTTAGGTAATGTTATGTAACACTGCTGTTACTTTTACATTTACTTTTCACAGGCAGTAAAGAACTTCATGTTAGTCCATTAAATTAATCTATTGTATGAATGTTTTGGTTATTTGTATGTGTCAGCACCAAATATGTGCATGGTATCCCAGGTGTTTACGTAGAATAAAATGGTTGTGTAACAACTACTATGTTGTATATTAAGAATTCCTATGAATGATTTCGCAAGGTGTTTATTCAAAGGGAATAAGCACTGTCAGCGCTGTTGTTAGGATCCCTGAAAAGCGGGAGACCTTGCGCCTTATGAACGGATCTAAAACATACACGTACCTCATGCCCGGGTGAACCTGTTTGTAGTAAACATGATCGCCGTAACTTGTGAGCAAATACTGTTTTACGGCTGTGGGATTTGATTTTGCATGTCTACCTAATTAGATGTTAATACTAATGTCAATACACTCCGCAAATTATCAATACCACTTAATGTCTAGCGCGATAGCGTAGTTGGTTGAGGCACTATGCTACAACCCGGAATGTCGCGGGATCGAATCCCGATGAGGTGGATTTTTTCAGTTGACCCAATCATTCCAGCCGCATTATGGTCCCGGGCTCAACTCAACCTCTAACAGAAATGAGTACCAGGAATATTCTTGGGGGTAAAGGGCGGCCGGCGCGTAAGGTTGACAGCCTTACTGCCATCTATGAGCCGATTGTCTAGAAAATGTGGGAACCTCGACGTCTCACAACCCTATGGGCCTCCACGACCTGTTACAGGGATAGCTTTACTTAGTTACTTTACTTAATGTCCAGAATATACATGTGTCATACACGTTACATGCTTTTAGATAGGACATCCTGCAGTAGCTGGAAGCCATATGAGTGTCAAAGAATTTGCTGATATATTCCACATTCATGCCGGTCGCGGTAGCCGAGCGGTCTAAGGCATGTACTGTCTTCGCTCGCTTGGAAACCGGGATCGTGGGTTAGAATCCCACTCAGGGCATGGAAGTTTGTGTGCGTTTTTCTGTGTTTGTCTACAGGTAGAGACCTTGCGGCGGGCTGATCCCCCGCCCAAGGAGTCCTACCGTATGTGTAAGATCTAGAAAAACCGAAGTGAACGGAGAAGTTCATGGAGGTAGGCCTAGGCCCACTGGGGCTGTAGTGCCAAAGAAAAAAAATCCACATTCATTTCCCCTTCAGTGTTAAGTAATGAATCGTATTGCGCGAGCTGTGTATTTCATCCTCCAGTCCTACACAGTTTCACTAGATCGAGCCTCAATTTTCTCGCTAAAGGCAATGCAGTAAAATTTGTTTTTAACGAAATCCCAGCAGACAGGTTTTCATTTAGCGTTTATTTAACTATTCCACATTCTTCATTCCGTGCATTTATGGTACAGATCATAACGGCAGTACACTACGCTATTGAGGTACGAGCGTAGTTGGTTGCGGCACTATGCTACAAGCCGGAAGGTCGCGGTTTTGAATCCCAATGAGGTCATTAGATTTTTCAATTTAACTCATCGTTCCAGCCACACTGTGGCGCTGGGGTTGACTCAGCCTGACAGAAATGAATACCAGGAACCTTGCTGGGGGGGGGAGGGAAGAGGGGCTAGCCGGCGCGTAAGTCTGACAACCTCACCGCCATCTGTGAGCTGATTGTGTAGAAAATGTGGGAACCTCGACGTCTCACAACCCTATGGGCCTTCACAGCCTGTTATAGGGATAGCTTTACCTTTTGCATTTTTTACGTTATTACCGAACAATACATACATTAAGCTTCCTTCCTTCCTTCCTTCCTTCGTTCTTATATTTTATTTTTTATTTCCTTTTTATTTCCTGTAATTTACTAAAACATCCCACGTTTATTTATTTTTACAGTAAACCCAAGCTCGTTCCATTTCGTGACATGAATGTTATTTCTTGATTAAATTCCAGATAAAGCGATGCAGAACAAAATTACACGTTTATAAATTAATAAATATTAAATCAAACAATTTTCTGTTACGTTTCTATTTTCTCTTCCTCTCGTATATTCCTTCCAATTTCCCGATTATTAAATGTAGGCGTAATATTTTTTTTCGCGGGACATGGTAAAATTTCCAGGATGGACAGGTGCGTAATCCTGTAAAGAGTAGGCAGCAGTCAAGCAGTAGCCAGGTAATGGCTGAGGAACTGTAAATAATAGTACAGACTCCTATGCAAGCATTTATTGCATAAGAGAGATATCAAGTTCTCACGGCCTTGAGTATGAAAATGTGTATCAACGTCTTGGAGCAACCTACATACCGAAGTACACAGCGTCCATCTCAGAAGACCGTAATATTTTCATTAATATGATGGTTTAGCAGAGAAGTCAATATAGCAACTGGCTACGAGCTGGACGACCGAGGGTTCGATGCTCGAGTACTGGTAGGGTCAAGAATTTTCACTTCTCCATATCGTCCAAACCTCCTGTGGCCCACCCAGCCTCCTATCCAATGGGCACTTGAGGTTATTTTCCCTGGGGTAAAACGGCCGGAGCGTGAAGCTGACCACTCACCTCCTATCAGTGCCGAAGTCAAGAAAATGTGGATCTATACATCCACTCCCCCGTACCACTTCGTGGCGTAGTGCTTAATCAGGTAAGCACAGAGACAACTTTACCTCATACCCTTGTGATGGTTTATCAGTGTGTATTCCGCTGAGCTTTGTATGTGTCGAGTCAGCTCCTGGTACCGTTCCTCACTAACCAGAAATGTCGACCATAGCCTCAACGCGAAAACAAAATGTAAACACGATCTGCGGCCGCCTGATTTCTATCCGAGAGGAAGCTGATAAGAGCCTGGAATGCTGTTATGTGCAGGCAGTCCTGCAGTGAGGACCCTCTGCTGAACGAAACGATATACAGATATGAGTCACCGCGCGGGAATAGAATACTGAAAAGTGTACTCCAAGTCCCAGATACGGTTTTTTTTTGTGATTATACGTATCTGTTTTGGACTTAATGTTTATTAATTATCTATTGATACAAACGTCTAGTGGAAGAGTCCACATATCGTTTTTTACGTTTCATTAAATGTACACGTATGTTTTGAGGATTTAATAGTGCTGTTCCCTCTATTTTGCTAATATTCGCCCCATTAAAAGCGTTTTAAAATAGAAGTTGTAGATTATAATAAGTTCTGTATTTTATGTTATGTACGTTTTTATCTCACCGTGACGGCCTGAGAAACATTTGTCTTGTTCTGTTTCAGCTTCGTGTTTGCCTAAATTGTGGTCTTGCGGGTTTCTATTCAAAGTATAATGTTTGTTATGTATGCAGTGCTATGAAAGTACTTCTGTATTCAATTCGAGTGGCCCTATGTTCGTTTTTCTCCATAATAAACGTGTCTTTCTGACAGAGTCAAAGTTACATTACGACTGGCGGTTTACCGCAAATCATTTTTGTTTTGGCGACAAGCCCCTTGAGAGTCACGACCAGTATCTTTTTAACTGAACAATTGCTGCTAGCCCTCGCCAGCGCAGTCATTCTCAGGTCCGTGTCCCGCGGGACTCATGACCACATTTTACTGTCTCAGATTCGAGACTCCCCCAAACCTGGAGGGCCAGGTCCCCGTATTTATATCCCCCAGGAACAGGGTTGCCTAGTTATACCCCCAGGCACTGGGTTCCATTTTCGTCGCCTCCTACAACTCGCAGGGTTACGGTGGAAATATTCGACCCCGCTTCCACACGGGTGTTCACGTGTCTTTCAGTGTAGCAAACAAATATATATACTGAATAATATCACTACCTTATCATATAAACTTCCTTAAATACGGAGAAGAACCGAAATTAATATATAAAATAAGCAAATTTCGAAAATATTTTTTTATCTGTTCTCTTCATATATCGATGTAATGTTTCGTTTCAAAAGCTGATTATTGTTTCCGAATGAGCCGGCATAACTCAGAGAGTAATGTGATATCCTAGGGATTCTGTGGCCAAACAAGGGGTTGCTTTATTTCCAGTGATATCCCACGACTTTGTTACTTTTACTTCCTTCCAAATTAATTATCTTAAATTAGGCTGATCTCCAATTCAATGCTATATAAAACAAAAAAAAAGCTCCGTGGTTTTAGTCTGCAAGCGAACACTACCGACCGAGCGACCGCCGCTTGTCGGCGAAGTTAGGGCAAACTTTAGCGGATAGACGTTGTGTCGCGTGGTCAGCGTAACGAATCCCCACGGCCGTTAATTTCGGTTTTCTAGACCGGAGTCGCTATTTCCTTGAAATAGCTCCTCAATTATCCTCACGAGGCTGAGTGGACCCCGTTCCAGACCCAGTACTTCTCAGAAAATCTGGTAGCGTCGAGAATCGAACCCGGACCTCTGGATATGTAGCCAGGAACTCTGACCACTAGACCACAGAGGCGGTAAATTCAATGCTATGTGCCCGTCGCAAATGATAAAGCGTCGTTGAATGAAGTAAGCCATCACTTTCCGTTCTTGTTCACTGAGAATAAATATGCAATCACCATTTCTTAAATATTGCGTCATATTTCTCTACGCATCGCACAAGGGAATCACAAACTCATTATCCAGCACAGACGACCTTGAATTTTGATGGCCACTCCTGTAGACACGTCTTAGATGACAGTTAGATTCACTGGCCTTAGAAGTTTTGCTTCAAGCTATACATGATTTAGCACTCCTCCTGTAACAGGATTCAAACATGATGGCGCGCCGTGACTGTTTAGAGACGATTTGTTCCGACGAGAGAAACAGACACACAGGTTTACGCTGTTTCAGGAACTGCCGTTTCAACTTTTCTTCAGGTCTCCCTTAAACTAAGTCCCTCTCGCTTGCCTGCACGAAGCCTGGCGCCAGGCTCCTTGGTTTTTCCATTTTTAAAAATGCAATGAAGGTCTCTAAATGCGGAATATTATAATAAATAGAATCCCAGTCAATTGTGAAAGCCACTAGAGGAAACGGACTGTTATATATAAGTATTGAAGACATAATTGACATCACCGGTTTAACTTTCATATACAATTCTTACGGCACCATACCTGACAGTTTGATCACGATGACCGCGCCATAGCTCAAGCGGTTAGTAACCGCTTGAGCTATGGCGCGTCCCTACAAAATGTTACGGATGGATAGAAGTAAGAAAAGTTATTTAACCATTATGTATTAACTGTGGAGATCATTTAACCTTGACTTATACGCTTATTGTAGGATTATTTTGTTCGGTGAATTTTGGAAAATTTTAATCGGAAGAGATTCTGAACTGTTACAAGATACTGTGCCAGCATTCGTCTCGAAGGACTGAGGAAAGACAGAAAACCACAGCCAAAAGTCTGTGTTGGCTTCTCTCGAATTTAAGAAGTAAGCATTACCACCTCAGCCCTCTTTATCCTTTCGTTCAAGTATGCGTTATTGCTTTATATTTTTCTCTCCTCCCTCCTATCACATGATGATATACATTCTGATTCAGCAGCCTCATGTCGTATTAATAAATGACATGTTACGTTATACTTTGTTAAAGGTTAAACTATCCCTGTAACATGCCGTGCAGGCCCATAGGGTTGCGAGACATCGAGGCTCCCACATTCTCTCTGTAGACAGTCAGCTCACAGATGGCGGTAAAGTTGTCAGCCTTAAGAGCCGGCCGCCCTCTACCCCCAATGAAGATTCCTGGTACTCATTTCTGTTAGAGGCTGAGTCGACCCCAGGGCCATAATGCCGCTGGAAGGATTAGGTCAATTGAAAAATCCGATGACCTCATCGGGAATCGAACTCGCTACCTTCCGGCTTGTGGCATAATGCCTCAATCAACTACGCTACCGCGTGCCCCCTTGTTGTACTTTATTATTAATTGGCCCCTGACCCTTGTGCTGATCACGTGAATAAATAAAGAATTAAACTGAATCTCTGTTCAATATTTGCAATACGTTTTCTGCTAGACGCATGGCGGGAACGTATTGTCATCATATCTTCTGTGTGTACGTATATGTTGTGTGTATGCATGACTGCACGAGAGAGACAGACAGAAATGATTAGTCGCTTACTCATCCCAAGAGTAATTAGTAAATGCTCGGGGATTTATTTTAATGGGTGAAGGATAAATTTCTAGGTCGAATATATGTAAAGGGAAAAGGGAAAGTCTGGAGTAAATGTACAGAACTGAGTATCTGCCTATCACAAATTCCGAGTGAAATGACAGTGCGTTTTAAATTCGTAAGATATGGATCCTCTCTTGAGGAACAGAGAGCAGTGGAGGCCAAGGCTCACCCAGGGCTGTACCGCCGAGTATGGATCCTGTCTCACAGGACTAGGGCGACATTTGGCACTCCAACTTCGTATTCTGGACGTTAGTTCAGTCAGTATAGCGACGGGCTATGGGCTGGACGGCCGGCGTTTGAATCCCCGCTTAAGCAAGATTCTTTTTTCTCTTCTCCACAGCGTCCAGACCGGCTGTGGGGCCCACGCAGCCTTCTATCCAATGGGTACCGGGGGCTGTTTCCCTGGGGGTTAAAGCGACCAGGACTTCAAGCTGACCACTCACCTCAATCTAGTGTTGAGGTCAAGAATGTTGGAGCTATATCTCCACTCCCTCTTTAGTTTTTATGGCATGGTGCTTAAGTAATTAAGCAGAGGGACAAGGGTTGTTTGTTTTGTCCCGTTAGTTTGGATGTTGGTTTTAAGTAGTTTTGTTGCACCTGCTCACGCTGGTTCGCTCGCGGATTTCTTCTTGTCTTCTACCCTGAAGATGGAGGCGTTACGTTCCTCCGAAACGTCGTTTAACACAATATCTACACAGCGCCACATCCCAGAAGACGGCTTTCTTCATAGTCACCGTCGGGATAAACCTGAAATCTTACAACTTTACCATTCTTTTTACTTGTTCAGATTTTCACCGGGACATCAACTCATCATCATGATCCTTTAGCTCCCACTGGAGCATAGAGCATTAACAAAATGTCGCCATCTCACACGGTTCTTGCTGAGTTGTTTAATTTCTCCCCACACCTTCCCAGCGGCCAAGGCTTCCTCTCGTGTTGTTCTCTGCCATGGGACATCGACTGTCCTGAGGTATTTTCCTCCAGGTGAGTGTTGGTACAGTACCATAATGTGAGCCAGCACCACCTCATTCGGCTTCCTCCTTACTCATTCACAATCATCAGTTTATTTCCTGAATAAGGACACAAGAACAACATGGCCAATGGCTCGACTCTTCTATTATTTTTATTATTATTATTATTATTGGAGGGGGTGGGTTTCCCCATGCATCGCGACTAATAGTCTATTGTACGTCCCCCTTTGATATTCTACCAGTCGCCATACCCTTCCGGTACTGGTGCTCGCTATCAGCCCCGTTCAGCCAGCGAGGCTGGCAGTGGTACCCGATACTTCCCCATCTACCGGAGACATTGGAAACTACTTTGGCGGGAAACTTTGCCTAATTTTGCTCACAGGTCTCCTAGAATCGACTCTTCTAACTAGAAGAGTTGGTTTCCAGTCCTGAAATCTGTATGAACTTATACAGATAAGATAAATGTGACGTAGCACTCATGGTGGGAATATGAAAATATCTAGTACATTTCAGCCAGAAAACCTCAAAGAATATTAGCATGGGAGACCTAAAGCGTAGAAGTAAGAATGTTTCAACAAGTTCTGGGAAGAACTAATCGCCTACTTTCCTTTGATACGGCGCGTCCAAAAATTCTTCTATTTTTGTGTATGTATTCGTTGCCACGGTAACGTTTTCACCGAGTCGTTGCCTAGCAACGATAGTGGGATACAAGCCGGAAGGTCGCGGGTTCAAGTCCCTAATGAGGTTATTGGATTTTTTTCAGTTCACCTAATCCTTCCAGTCGCACTATGGCCCTGGGGTCGACTCAGCCTCTAACAGAAATGAGTACCAGGAATTAATTATATAATTTTCCTGGGGAGTAAAGCGCGGTGGGCGCGTAAGGCTGACAACCTTACCGCCATCTATGAGCCGATTGTCTAGATAATGTGGGACCCTCAACGTCTCACAACCCTATGGGCCTTCACGGCCTGTTACAGGAATAGCTTTACTTTTACTTATACATACACACACAGACAGACTGATAGGAGGGATGGGCTCAAGTACCGTGATATACATACCAAGTTCTATAAAGATTGGTTTGGTCATTCAAAAGTCGATTAGGCTGGGGGGATAGACAGATACACAGACATCGTGGTGATCGCATAAGCGCACTTTTATTTCTTTTCAACATAAGGAGTGTAGGATGAAAATAATTTTTGGAGAAACATGTAAATGTGTACACTGGATTCGATTTCTTGAAGATCTGGTACCTTGGTGAGCTGTTTTTAACACGGTGTTGTTAATTTTGAAATTCCATAAAATCAGGAGGTTACTTGACCATCTGAGCATAAATTTTATTATCTCATTTAAAATCGACCGCGCTTGCCTCGCTTTTCTGTCGTCATTGATCTAATGTTGTGATAAGTTGCTAGTTGTGCTGGTGCCTGTCTACAGCTGGTACAGGATCAGTAAGAAGAAAACCTGTTTTACATTTAGCGTCTTTTTCTTTTACGTTGGCCTTTGAAGGATCATAGCGATAATAAAAACATCTTTATATACAAGTATATACCTATGAGAGACGGTCACGGTAGAGCAGTCGGTATTGCGACTGGCTACGGGCTGGACGACCGAAGGGTCGGAGTTCTCCTGGTAGTGTCAGAATTTTCTCCATGTCGTCCAGACCGGCTCTGGGGCCCACCCAGCCTCCTATCCAATGGGTACTGGGGGCTCTTTCCTCGGGAGTAAAGTGGACGGGGCGTGAAGCTGTCCACTCACCTCAGCTAGTGCCGATGTGAAGAAAATAAAGATCTATACATCCACTTCCCCATACGCCTTCATGGTGTAGTGCTTAATTAGTTAAGCACAGGGACAACTTTACATTACGTGGGAGATCAGCAAAGGAAATATATTCCAACCTTCATAGTTTCATATTGTAAAATACCATTTTATAGCCAAAATGCTTACTTTCTTATTTTTACTTACATAATATTCACTTGCTTTATAATAATATATTTCGCTCATGTGTTCTAGGACACTGTTCATTTCTTACTTGAATGTATGTGCCTAATGCAGAGTAGTTCTACTTGAGATATCAATACGTGTTGTAACGAAACTGGAAAGTTGCATTTCGTACAGGACTGATGCATTCTTCGCAACGTGGCATTCATGGCATTCAGTTCGCATTCAAGTGCACGTACACTGCCTGGGGCTCTAAAGTTCATTACTCTATCCCCACCACAATTCTTATTGCTTACTTACTCACTTACTTACTTACTCATGGAGCTGAGCCCTTCTCGAGGAGCCGCCAATTCTACAACTACTCAAGAATTTCCCAGCATTTTATGGATCTGAAGGTTCATTACCGTGTTCACAAGAGATGCAGGACCACTTAATGTCCAAAAACATAATACTTGTAACACTAAAAACATATTTAATACACTAAAAATGCTTGTTAAATACTTTAAAGTGTCATTAAACCTTGGGAAGACGGCACTAAAAGCCTACACAACAAAGTAAACGATAAAACACTGAAATAGCCGCCAGAATAGATACAATGGAAGTGTTCTACGAAAGAAATTAACAACAAAAACAACGACGTGCCTAAGGGCACAGAAGACAAATTGCACAGTGCAGTGGTCTCCCCAATAACAAAAATGTTGCCTGATGGTGGTCCATGTATGGTCGAAACATGTTGCAACAAAAGAATGATTATATAAGTTTAATGACATTTTAAAGTATTTAAAAAGTATATTAAATATATTTTTAGTGTATTTTATATAATTTTATTGATGCATTATAGACGGTATACTTACGATCTAAAAATGAATAGCTATTATATAATGTAAGCTAAATCTTTTTGTGGCTTTGCATTCATGACGCACCAAAAAGCAAAGATGAATCGATCATATCTATGGGTGATTACATCACGAACTTCAACACTATGGAAGTTCTGAACGCTACTGACACAAATGCCATTTAGAAGAAAATGTTACGTAGGTCTCACGTTTATACTGAGTATGCCTGAGTATACTGAGTATACCTTGTCGTACGACCTGCGAGATAATTAAATAAAGCGGACTGAACACGCTAGAATTATTAGGCTCTGCTTATATTTCCTCATGTGCTAATTATAGGACAACATAATTGTTTACATAGCATAATATTGACAAAACATTAGAATGCGAATCTGTTTACACTGTGTTTGGAAAATCCTTATTTACTCATGGATTTACCCAGATAAACAGCCGTCATGGGGCATCCTAGCCTTCAAGGTCTTTAATTTTACTGTTTCTTGTGTTGCCTGAGGCAGAAAGACCCAAGGTAATGTGATATCTTAAATGTGTCTGCTAAAACAGGTTGTCCATTCTATAGTAATCATTTATAGTGAAGTTACGCAGACTTCTCAGAGTACAGCCCGAGCTGGGATTTCCTAATAGAGTGAAACTTAAAAGTTGGGCACCATCTAAATCCGCAACCTGTCATAACTGGCCGCATGTTTATGGAACCGGCAAAATTGAATTAATGTACAAATGACTAACACACTTTATCTTGGCCACCTGTTAATCTTGTATCGTGTCAACTTTCTTGTATTTCATATTCCCTTCTGTGCATAGGCTTTTTTTTTTTAATTTATATGTTCGTCACGTAGAAAAATTATTAGTTTTTTGGACCATTCTCGATAAATAAGAAGCCCTATACCCAGTTTTCCCTTGCATGTACCTGCTAAACACCATTTGTGCCCTTCTCTTATAACGTAATAGCAACATTTGGAATTTCAGAAAAAAAAATACAAATTTCACTTCATCTTTGGACCTCCGTCCTGTGCTCTGACCAGTAAATAGTCTGAGACAGGGATCTTTATGAAGGATGAGATGTTTGGATTTTGCAAGCACAGTATAGTCACGTGCCTACTATCTTCCAAGGATGAGAAGGCGAGGGAAATGATGGTTAGAACTGCTCGACCATGCGCCTTCTACTGTTCATTTAGGAGTGCATTGATATCCACTGTTGACCTTGTCGCTTGCTGCATGTTACTCATTTAGCTTACTGTTTGACCTTGAATTTTGTGGAAGCACATTCCTCCGAAACGTCGATAAAACTTCTATCAGGCTACGCGACGTCACATTCCAGGAGAGAGTACCCTTCAGAAACCGAGAGTTGGATGACGCTTGTACGAAAGAAGGAGCAATAGAAGGAAATTGTTGAGCTAGCCAAGACCCATCTTAGGTTGTAGAGCTGTTACAGGAGAAATACTGTTCAGACATTGCATAGAACAGACGATGAATCTGTTAACATCCTTGTTCTCAGAAATTTTCTATACATCAGCAGGGGAACTGCGATTGCCGAGCTATTGGTAGCGTACGGAGTCTTTCCTGAGGAACGAAATCGCGTCACTCTTACGTGCTTTTCAGCCGGAACCTTCGCTGTCAACTCCCGACAAATAGCATAGGCTGTTCACATTCGGGGAACCCCGATCTGCGCGTTCGTATGTACACAGATTAGCACAAGAGTGAATTAACCTGAAACATTCTCCTTTATGAACGGGGATGCTCAGATGTAAACCAATCTGCAGAACAGTAGCACGACATTCTGAGTTGAGCGTTGGACGTGAATGACTTCATTTCGAACAATTTTTATAGATTCAAAACAAAACAAACTCCTTGGCCTGTAGTCCGCAAGCGAACTCTACCGACAGAGCGACCGCCGCTTGTCGACGAAGTTAGTGCCAACTTTAGCGGACAGATGGTTTCACGTGGTCAGCGAAAAGGGTCCCAACGGACATTAATCTCGGTTTTCTAGACCGGAGCCGCTATTTCCTTGAAATACGTCCTCAGTTATCCTCACGAGGCTAAGTGGATCCCGTTCCAGACCCAAGAAATTGTTAGCGTATTTTAGTGTACACTGTACTAATCAGTTAACTGTCTTTGGTCTACCTGTTTGTAGACACAGGAATGGGAAATATGAACCCCTTTTCTTGAAGTTGACCACATCTGAGCGGAACCTGTAATTCGCGGGATTCGACTTGAGGTAGCCGGTTCGCAAGGTCAAACCTTGACCTTGCCGTTCTTAATTTATCACTGATTATTATTCTGCTGTATAAGGCTGAGTCATCTGTCTAGATGACTCAGATCCTAAAAGATGTGGTTCCGTGGTAAACAAATCTTACGAGTTCTTTAAGATGAAAGCAAAATTGGGAAGTCGTGTTTGTCTATTTCATCTCCGCAACCAGTGAAAGTATTTTAGTTAAAATTAGAAAGTCTTCATTAAGGGCNAATATTCCAAGAAAATTATTTTTTCTATAATTTCTGTCTGAAAATTGTGCTGCGGCCTATACACGCACGCGGCCTATACATGCGTAAAGAGGGTATTATATTTTAGCGTCCTGTTACACTGATTCATGTCCATAGTTTATGCTGACCGTCTTACAGTGTATACACTTTTTTCACCTTATTCTTCACTTCCACACTACATGTTTCAGCACTAATGTGCCATCTTCAGGCGTCTTTATGCACGTTAAACTATTGTATTGCATGCCATAGTGTCTTCATTGTAAGCTAACTAAAATCTGTATTCGTCATATAGGACGATGAATTCTAAATAATAAAACTTTTCAGGATTCTTCCTACGTCGCACTCAAACACGCGAATTACGCCAATCCTCTTTTATGTGATCATTCTTCCTACATATATTTATGTATTGTGTTCTGTGTTGTGTTTTGCTCCTGTTACTGCATGCGTTGTACTGCTGGATCTGTGTATGCAGTAACAGGAGCAAAACACAACACAGAACACGATACACAAATATACGTAGGAAGAATGCACACATAAAAGAGGATTGGCGTAATTCGCGTGTTTGAGTGCGACGTAGGAAGAATCCTGAAAAGTTTTATTATTTAGAATTCATCGTCCTATATGACGAATACAGATTTTAGTCAGCTTACAATGAAGACACTATGGCATGCAATACAATAGTTTAACGTGCATAAAGACGCCTGAAGATGGCACATTAGTGCTGAAACATGTAGTGTGGAAGTGAAGAATAAGGTGAAAAAAGTGTATACACTGTAAGACGGTCAGCATAAACTATGGACATGAATCAGTGTAACAGGACGCTAAAATATAATACCCTCTTTACGCATGTATAGGCCGCGTGCGTGTATAGGCCGCAGCACAATTTTCAGACAGAAATTATAGAAAAAATAATTTTCTTGGAATATTATTTCAGGAGTAGAAATTATTCCGAAATTTGGCAACGTTTAACATTTTTTTTAAATGAAGTGTGATTTCGAATATTTCGAATATAAGCCGCGCCCCAGTTTTCCTCTTGAATTTTTGGCAAAAAATGTGCGGCCTATACGTGCGTAAATACGGTATTATTTGTCGAATTTAATTTTGGTTCGTGTCGATCCCATCTGAACCCTACTTTACATAAAGCTGAAACTAGTATAAATTAATTATAATTATAAATTATTGACTTTGGAGTTCTATGGTCATTAACTGTTGATGTTAATTCTGCTCCTAGGTGTTTACACTAGGCACTGTTTACATCGTGTGGATGTGGGAAATTCTGCCGACGTTTCGGAGCTAGGTGCTGGATCGAAATGCATAAGATGAGTGAGTTTCCGTGTGTACGTGTTGCCGTAAAGGGCCGAAATGTAGTAAAACCTACAATTCAGCGCTGAGCCCAGCCTTTACCAAACGGTGCTGTTAAAATCCCGGAAACACGGTAAGCTAAAGTTGTCCCTGTGCTTAACTAATTAAGCACTACGTCATGAAGGCGTATGGGGGAGTGGATGTATAGATGCACATTATCTTGATCTCGGCACTAACTGCAGGTGAATGGTCAGCTTCACGCCCCGGCCGCTTAACCTCCGGCACCCACTGGATAGGGGGCTGGGTGGACCCCACAGCTGATATGAACGACTTGGAGAACAGCGGTAGCGTAGTTGGTTGAGGCACTACGCTACAAGCCGGAAGATCGTGGGTTCGATTCCCCATGAGGTCATTGTATTTATCAGTTGACCTAAACCTTCCAGCCGCACTATGGCCCTGGGGTCGACTCTGCCTGTAACAGAAATGAGCACCAGGAATTAATTAAATAATTTTCATGGGGAGTAAAGCGCGGCTGGCGCGTAAGTCTGACAACCTTACCGCCATCTTTGAGCCAATTGTCTAGATAATGTGGGACCCTCAACGTCTCACAACCCTATGGGCCTTCATGGCCTGATACAGGGGTAGCTTTACCTTTTATCATGCTGTTCCTTAAGAACTCAAGTGACATTTATCTCGGCTGTATAATGTGGATGGTTGAGATTGCCAGACTCGTCAATATGTAATCTCTTTTCTTCACGCCGCTGTGGATTGCGTCTCAACCGACCCTGCTGTTGTTGACGATCAAAAACGGAATCTCGGCTTGTGCACTTTCCAGGCAATGTGATAGATGCGTGTGTTGTTTTCAAACTTGTTGATTCACTGTGTATTACAGATGCAGTCATGTTGACAGAGCCTACCAGCAATGCAGCTTGTATATATTTAGATGAACATTCGTAACTGTCCTTGACCTCCTCTGTGGTCTAGTGGTCAGAGTTCCTGGCTACAGATCCAGAGGTCCGGGTTCGATTCCCGGCGCCACCAGATTTTCTGAGAAGTAGTAGGTTTGGAACGGGGTCCACTCAGCCTCGTGAGGATAATTAAGGAGCTACTTGAGTGGAACTGTAGCGGCTCCGGTCTCGAAAACAGAAATTAACGGCCGTGGGGGATTCGTTACACTGACCACGCAAAAACCTCTATCCGCTAAAGTTGGCACTAACTTCGACGAGAAGCGGCGGTTGCTCGGTCGGTATAATTCGCTTGCGGACTACAACCACGGAGTTTGTTTGTTTGTTCTCGTCACTGTCCACGTGGCCAAGAGAATAATGAATTTTGAAATCTGCGCCTATGTCCACGATTCGACTGTCAGGAAAAATGTTGTCAGATAAACTTGTCAGTTCTCTGGTTACATTTAGGCCTGATTTCTCTTATGTCAAAATTGTATAGGGAATCTCTGGTATCCACTGGATAGGAGGCTGGGTAGTCCCCAGATCTGGTCTGGACCACATGGAGAAAAGAAAATTCTTGCCCGTCCCGGGACTCGAACTCGGATCCTTCTGTCGTCCAGCCTTTAGCCAGTCCCTATACCGACTGCGCTATCCTCGCTCAATAACTGAGGTAAAATATATGCTGAGTAAGTGGCTGAACTGGAAACCCTTCTGACTTGCATTCGAAAATGCACAAGAAGTCCAGTCTATTCGGACTGATGTTCTGCCTTTATCAGTGCCAGGCACAAAGCTTTTTGTTGAAAGTAGACGCTTTTCTTTGCCACAGAGAATTACTGATAACTGCGAGCCGGAATCCAGGCTGGTTCTACGTAGTAATTAGCTTTGACGTGTGTGGCATTCTCACGATGTTAATTATTTCCACAATTTAATTAATTTCTCGCCCGAAGAGCCACTTCGCCATCGTAAGGAAGCAAGTATCAAGTTGTCACTGGCACTTGAAACTTTTGTGTTTTGTAATTTGCTGCTTTGTAGAATTCGGATGATAATATGGATATCAATACAGCTTTGGAGAATTGTTGCAGTCTCTCGTTTTTATCCAGTAATTATCTGGGTCAGCTTTTAAGAACCGTTTTCAACCGACTTAGCCTAAGAGTGAAATTTCACGTATCCCTTTTCATTCGCAACTTTGTTTTTATCTCTGGCTACGTGCTGTGCGTTACGAAACACGACAAGATATATAGACTTTGGTTTTCATTTTAAACAAACCTTATTTATACCACGCACAGTTTAAAGTTGTTCAGGTATGGCTTTAGGTTCTGTTACACCTCAGGGGGAGGGGGTGAGAAATTATGATTACTTTGGTCTGTCGCTACTCTTTTTCTAAAATCTTCGCTGCACTCGGCTGCCGTCGGCTGTCTTGGTTATGGTCGCTCGGGATCGGTCGTGGACGGGATGGTTACGAACGGGTAAATCAAAACTCCCTGCGTACATCTTATCCTATGTACACTGATCTATTTACATTAATATTTACATTAAGAAAAGGGCCTGCTTTGGCCTGTTGACATGACACTTCTCGCTACTCTCTCTCTCTTTGTTATTTCCCTCTGGGGGTGGGAGGTACCCTGAAACTGTACTCCTTTCATCGCCTGTCACTCTCTACTCGGTTGCTACCCTATTCGACCCTGGCTCTCGCTGGGGGTACACTGGAGATTGCACCTTGAAATCCTTCAACAACACTATTAAACAACATGGCTGTTATGCGTAAAGAGACTTACTTGCAATAAGTATGTAGATGACTGTCGCCATCCCCCATCTCGTAGCACACATGTCGGCGAGGGCCTCCGGCTGACAACTCAATATTCTGTTTAAGATCAGATCCCAAGTCCCTCGAAATTCAGTGATTTATAGTTTTAATTTGCTAATTCAGCTGTTGACGACAGAGGGTAGTTAACTCCTCCCTAGTGTCCTCAATTCCCAAAGTAATATTCTCATTGGATATTCTAGGTGGCTGGGGGTGGACCCACGGTATCTTATGGCTGCGTATTTACTCATATGACCATCTCCAGTGGCCTAGTTAGCGGAGCGTCTTGCTTACGCTATTACGCATAAATGCTGATCCTCAACATTCTTAACCTAATTGCCTGTCCAGGTGTTGTCATACTACTGTAATGGCTGTAACATACTTTTCGCAAGTCTCGAACATTTAGGTAATGGCTTAAATTTCCAATCTCAAATTTGAGGCGCTACAGGTTCTTCAGCTTGTGTTTAGCAAGATATGAAGTATATCTCACGTACCCGTTTGTGAGGTACATATACCTCTAGGATGTTGGTAGTTGTGAACGAACGAATGAACCTTCGGGTTCTATAAAGGGGCTCCTGAAGGACACAGTTACCTATATTTATATAATGTGATCGGTTAAGCGCAGATTCTCTCGCAAGGCCGCTACCTATACAAACGCAGACATCCATGCCTGGACTGGGAATTGAACCAACGATCCCAGTGTTCGAGCAAGCGAAGACAGTTCATGACTGCGCGGCCACTGTGATTGGTTAAGAGCAGAGTATGTGATCGATATCGTTCAGCTCAGAACCGTTTATCTTATTGTCTGCTGTTTAAAAACGTAAAGATTAAAACATGTGACTAATTTCGCTTGTAGTTTTGTATGGGTGTGAAACTCGGTCTGTGACATTATGGGAAAAACATGAACGGGATGGGGGGTGTTTGAAGGCATGGCGGTGAGGAAAATATTTGGACCAAAAAGGGATGAAATGATAGGCGGCCGGAGAAAACCGCGTAATGATAAACTTCGTAACTCGTACCCTTCATTAAATATATTCAGAATGATCAAGTTAAGGAGAATCAGATAGGCAGAGCGTGTAACACTAGTGGAAAAGAAGAAGAATGCTTAAGGGTTTGGTGTGAAAGAAAGAAGGAAAGAGACTTACTAGGAAAATGTAGGCGTAGGTGAGAGGATAATATTAAAATGGATCTTAGAGGAATATGATGGGGAGATATGAACTGGATTTATCTGATTCGGGGTATGGACCAGTGGAGGGATGAATCTTCGTGTTTCGTAAAATGTGAAATTTTTTGTTAGTTGAACGGTTGTGGGTTTCTCGAGAAAGACTAAAGTCCATGGAATTCGTTAGTGGTTAATTATTTTTAAAACAATTAAAACTCGCTTGCAGAAGCGCCGCATGTGAGTAAGTCATGGATACTTAGACACGACCTTTGTTCAAGGTATTCCAGGCTAAGTTGCGCACATAAAACACAACAAAGTGGAACCAGAGCAAGGACGTTTAAGACTACACTGTCATGTGTCCAACAGAGGTAACACAGAAGACTGCGATATAATTCACCGTACAGACTTGTATTCGGGAGGCATTCGGTTGGAATTTGCTACAGTCCGGGGCACAGACTATCTTGACTGAGGATTTTCATGGATTTCCTCGGTCACTTCAGGCAAATGCCCAAATATTACCCCGAATAGGCCACGACATCTTCCTTCCAAATCCATTCTAATTCATTATTCACCAATCATCCTACCATTCAGTGCTCTGTGGTCTAAGATAAAGGACATCGTCATAAACTAAACAACAAAAAAGAGATACACAGTAGTGTCCGTCGGCCTGTTATGTTCTGCATACCGGGGTGCGAGGTAGCAGCAAGCTATTCGCAATGAAATGCGACACACATCTTCATTTACGTACGAGGGAGAGTCAGTAAATAGGTCACAAATGAATATAAAACGTAAAACATGTGATAGTCGACCCTGGGGGAAAAAGACGTTTATTTCTCGACTTAACCTCCACCAACATTGGTGCACTTGTCCCATCGCTTTACCAGTGCTTCAAAATCCGCAGCGTGGAAGTCTTTTAACTGTTGTCTCAGCCACTTCCGCGCATGGTCGGGCATCATCTGCGACTTTCGAGCGTCCTTGAGAGAATTTCTCGACTCGATTGTGAACTTCTTTTTGTTACAGATACTTTCTACCGTACACAAGAAACATTTCTTTGTTATTATCCTTTGCATTGAGTCTTTTTTCCCACAAAAAAACGCAGAACAGAATTCTGCTCTTCGGTAGTATACACTCAAGCATGATCGCCATTTTACTACCGAAACCAGCCTCCGAACATACGCATGCGCGTCAGCTACCTAGTGATACATATAGAAAACCTATTACATCCATTACAGCTGTGTTATTTCCATTTGTGACCTATTTATTGACTTTCAATTTTATTTATAACTTCACGGGGGGGGGGCATCAGACATCAGTACGAGAATGTATGAGAAATTAAACACGGATCATGACGTGTTACGCGAAGTTATAGATTTCTCTAACGGCTGCGCCCTTTCCGCTTAACTGAAGAGCCTTCCTACAGAATAACTTACATACACGTGTCTTTACGAGTATATGCAACACTTTCGTCTGAAGATATGTTTGCCCGTACTCTCAGGCTGTTTTAATTCGAGGTCGAAACGTTCACTGAACCGACGGATATGTGTCTTGCTACAAGTTTGCCGGTACGCTTCGATTGGCCGGCTCGTACCAGCTGAAGAAAAAGACACTGCATATACGTATATACTATATGTATATCCCACATGAAATGGACAATGGCCAAATATAATTCTGCTAAAACGTGTTCTTCCAGTGTATGTGAGACTGAGTAAAACATCGTTCCAGGTTATTCTTCACCGAAGTATACATATCTTGATGATTTCCGTCTTCTGGGATGTGACGCCGTGTAGATCTTGTATGAACCGACGTCTCGGAGGAACGTATCGCCTCCATCTTCAGGGTATAAGAATCCGCGAGCGAGGAACCAGCGTGAGCATGTGGCTGCAGCTCACCTGCTGTGCTGTAATATTTTTGTGGCTCACATACTACCCTGTCAGTATAGTATTTTGTACGATTAAGAGTTGAATGTTAGGATGATTGATGAATAATGGATTAGAAGGGATTCGGAAGGAAGCGGTCGTGGCTTAATCCTAATTGAGGTTCCATACCAGAATTTGCGTATCAGAACTGAGGAAAATCACGAAATACCTCAGGATAGCCTCTGTCCCGGCTAAGATTCGAACCGAGTACCTCACGAATAGAAATTAAAAATGTCACCCCTACACCAGTCTGCTCGATTTTGTAATATTAAATCCAATGGTAGATATAGTTACCACTGTGCAGAATTTTTTATTTAAAAGTCTCTGGTCTTTGAATCAATTTATTCAAACCACTTTTTAATATTGTGCTTTCTAAGTTGTTCTTTCACCACAGGATCCAGCAGCTGTAGTTTACCTCTGTCCTTTCATCCTGGGTTTTTGTCCGATCACTTCTTACTAATTCAGTCCCGTTACATATCCTCCTGTTTCTCTGCGTAGAAGTGACCTGACTATGAATATCTAAAACAGTAAGAAAGCAGAGGCGACCTGCTGTATACCTTAAGAAGTACGTATCCAAGGAAGAAAATCTGGTTTTGAGATTGTTGCAATGTGAAGGCACATAACGATGCAAATTTCGCCTGATGTTATAAACTAACATTCATTGGCCATTAGCCAATGAATAAAAAGAACAGTCAAATGAGAATGAGTGTACCATCGACCTGAGGAAGGCTGATCAGGCCGAAACATTTAGTTGAATGGAAGTAAAAAACAAAACTATAGAACATGATACGGAATTTTAACATCTAATCAATACACAGCATGGCGCTGCGATACTGTAATATTTCTAAAGGAAGAGCAGTTAAACAGCGGAGAACAGGACCATGTTGAAAACACTGGTTCTCGTCCGGTCACTGAAGTAAAGCAACATTGGGAGTGGTAGCGCTTGGGTTGGTGACCGCTTGCGGTCATCTCGTGCTCTTGGCTTTCGGAGTCGATATAACGAGTGGTTACGGGCTGAACAGCCGAGGGGTCGGAGTTCGTGTCACGGCAGCGTCAAGAATTTTCACTTCTCAATATCGTCTAGACCGGCTTTGGGGTCCACTAAACCTCCTATCCAATGGGTACCGGTGGCAGGGGCGTGAAGATGGCCATTGACCTCAAAGTAGTGCCGAGGTCAAAAATACGTGGATCTATACATCCACTCCTCCATTCGTCTGCATGATGTAGTGCTTAATTATTTAAGCACAGGGACAATTTTACGTTCTTGAGAACAGGACACCGAGGAGAGTATTTTGACTTCAGAGAGAGAGAGAGAAAGCGGAAGTATCGAAAGGACGGAGAAAATAGCAGTGAAGAGCTTCATAGTTCGTATCGGTCACCGAATTTGATTAAGGTGGCACAGTGAAGACTACTACTACTACTAGTACTACTGCTGCTGCTGCTGCTGCTGCTTTCATTATTCGAGGTATCTGGAACCCTCAGTTGGTCTCGAAGAACCATTAGAAGAATTATTTTCTGTCGTAATTACGAGGTGTGACAATAAAGTTCCTGGACTGGTGTGAAAACAGCGATGAAGAAACAAAGACATAAAAAATTGTTTTATTTCTTTTCAAAGTAATATCCACGTACTTCAATATATTTGTTGAATAGTTTAAATAAAATGTTTTTGAAAAGAGTCGGTAAAGGCCGCCAGATGAACAACCATCAGCTCGGCAATCACGTTTGTTTAATGTCTTAAACATTCTGAAACCTTTTTTCCCTTTGAAGGCAGTTATAATCTTAGGTAAAAGTAACGTAAAATTGACCCTGTGCTTGGCTAATTAAACATTACGCCATGAAAGCGTATGGGGAAAAGGATGTATAGATCCATATTTCTTGACCTCAGCACTAGTTGGAGATGAGTGATTGGATTCACGCTCCAGCCGCTTTACCCCCGGGGAAAGAGCCTCGAGTACCCATTGGGCCACAGAGGCTGCCTGGAAATGGAGAAGAAAAAATTCTTGATCCTGCCGGGACTCGAATTTCTACCCCTCGGTCGTCCAGCCGGTAGCCAGTCGCTGTGCCGACTGCACTATCCTGGCTCCATTTTTCACCATAAGGAAGAATAAAATGCAATAAAGAAATTGGGATTATCTGAACAAGCCTGGATGAAGCCTCGGCATGATTTGAGTCTGCTTCTGCTTGTCCGTGAGTCTGTGTGGGGCACTCGCTAGCGTAATTGGTTGAGGCTCTATGCTACAAGCCGGAAGGTCGCGGGTTCAAATCCCGATGAGGTAATTGGATTTCTTTCAATTTACCTAATCCTTCCAGCCGCACTCTGGCCCTGAGGTCGACTCAGCCTCTAACAGAAATGACTACCAGGAATATTCCTGGGGCTAAAGGACGGCCTGCACGTAAGGCTGACAACCTCACCGACATCTGTCAGCCGATTGTCTAGAAAATATGGGAGCCTCAGCATCTCACAACCCTATGGGCCTCCACGGCCTGTTATAGGGATGCCTTTACCTTACTTTTTTCGGTTGTAACTCATACTTCAGAGCTAGCTGAAATCAAGCTTTATCGAGATTCTTTAAACTTATTATGATACAAGAAATTATACATGATATATAACATATATACAAGCCTATTTTGTATCTGAAACTTGTATTTGAGACATGTGTTTACGTGTTATGTATTGAACGACATGCTCGAGAAAAAAGAGTAGACACATCTGTATACAGACACGCTTTGCAATGGTAGATTTGCATCTGCACTAAATGACCATCAGTATCAATGAGGAATACAGAATGTTAAGTAATGCATTTGGAAGACTGAACTCCACTGGAATACGTATTTCCCACTCCTGTCTCGAATAAGGAAATGTAAGTGACGACAGATACGTGTGATTGGCCTGTCGGACAAGGCTTTGCCATGTTACCTCACCGTATTTTCTGTTCTGTTTTATTGAGCTTGAATACTAGGCATGCGTGATCAACATACATACGTATTAGTGACCAAGGTTTTTTACCTACACAAATGAGACAACATTCCGTTGAATTAGACCACAATATGGCAGATTTTCATGCTTTTAAATGTAATCCTTGACATACTGAAGCATAATCTGAAGTAGACCTTGCAAAAGTATTTTATTATCATTCTTGTCAGTTCTGGATTACTTTCTTAAAACAGGCATGTGTCATCTCCGTGCTGTCTTTATATCTATGTATCCCCCTTATCAGCTTTTGAATTCCTGAATCATTCTTAATGAAACTTGGTATGTATATTGTGGCATATAGACCTGTGGACCTGTCGTCTGACAGATTACTGATGAAAAATGAAGACCCGTTGCTAGGCACCGACCCGCCCACAACAATGGAAATATTGTTGGAAGCGGTGTTTTCTATGTGGTACGCTCAGAGGCTGTATCATTCGACCTTCGGAGTTCAGTTCAGTTAGTGCAGTGCATTGGAGGGAGTTGGTTGGTGAGTGAGTGAGTGAGTTAGAGGACTGCTGCCGTTTAGTCTTTGTGAGTTGTTGCTCTTAGAAGCTGGTAGCTGAGGCACAGATATACTTCGGAAACCCAGAGTAAAGGGAACGTCCGCCGTTGGAAGCCGTTACCAGACAACGACTGGTGAAGACACACTAGACTGGGAAGGCTTAGTGCGTGCTGTAGTGAATGGCAGTGTGTGAAGTAGCGATAGCGCTATAATTACTTGTAGTTACCATCTTTAAGTGGTCAATAAATTCAATTACCAATCCAAACCCCATCTGTAGTCACACATACACTTGAAAGTATCATGATAACTGAGCCCACCTCAACAGCGTACTTCATAAATCCCTCCCGCCCGTCTCTGTGTCTGTATGTGTATACCTCCAGTCGTTGCAAGGCAACGATTCGGTTAAGTTTATCCCTCCTTTCAGTACTAAGTAATAACTCGATAAAGACGTTACCACTACAACGAATACACGCAACAATAGAAGAATTGTTGAACACGACGTTTTCTATGCGGTACACGTCTTATTAAATTAGAATCTCTGGGTTTGTCTATGTATTCTCGTATTGTTACTCGGTAAAAACTCGGTAAAGACGTTTCCGCGGCAACGAAAAATTGTTGGAGGTATCGTTTTCTATACGGTCCATGTCGTATGAAAGGAAAGTAGCGATTAGTTCTTCCCAGAACTTTTTGTATTATTATTTGTGACGCAGAATTTTCTCTCTTCCTTCTTTTTTCTCTATCGTCTTTCTTCTTTGTTGTTTCTTTTCTCTTTGCAGACATCGCTTTTATGACTCCGTGACGCTCACATGCTAATTTCAGCTTTGTTCAGACCTCTATCTTATTAAACTGTGGATGTGGTATTTAGAGCATTCTTTGGCCCGTGTGTCACATGCTTCCGGGCCAGGCACTACTGGTGAATAGAAATCATGTTTAGAATAATCTCATAGTTCCGGTTTTAGCCTGTTGATGTAATGATACAATGGGAAGTAAATATCATGAACAGTGTTAAATTTCAAAACACAGTAGTTATCCTGTTACTTCCTATATTATTATTAATACAATAAAGCTGCCTCCGTAGTCTAGGGGTAACCTTCCCACCTCATGACTCAAGGTACGCGGGTTCAAACCCGGTGGAGGTCGTGCAATTTTTAAGGGCGGAAAAATTCAGGGAACAAGTCCTCCGGGAGGGACTTTAAGCCGTGGGTCCCGTGTCGTAGATTTACGGCACGTAAAAGATCCTCATATCTCTATGAGAACTCTGAGCAAAATTAGGTAAAAAGTTTCCCGCCCAAGTAGTTTCCAGTACCTCCGGTAGATGGGGAAGCATCGGGTACCACAGCCAGCCTCGCTGGCTGAACGGCGTTGATAGCGAGCGCCAGTACCGGCAGGGTATGGAGACTGGTAGAATATCAAAGGGGGACGTACAATAGACTATTAGTCGCGGTACATGGGGAAACCCACCCCCTCCAATAATAATAATAATAATACAATAAACTTTAGCACATACAAAAATATACATCAATTTGCCACAATAGATTTGTTCAAGATGTGGAATATCATTATGATAAGTTACTGGAAAATTAAATTTGCAGACACTGCATATGAGGCATCCTTACTTTGATGCTTTGTCCTTAACAGATATCTTTATTGGCTCTAAATGTTGCACCTTTGTCCTCGAAACAGTCGTCATTTCCTGTTCGGAACATTCCTGACTTCACCATGTTCACTTGCTCTTCTAGTCACTGCCATTCAGCTAACGTGTTTCTGCGGCAAATGCCGTTTTCAAGCGTACATATTGTGGCATGACGCCTGAAAGCCGGAATAGTGAAATCGGATCAAACGTCCATTGTCAGCCAACGGCTGGGTGAACGCATTCCGAAGCACTACAAGAATAGGCGTCCGTTGCTACACAACGATTCTAGTTACTACGATTCACTGTACTGTAACTTTAACTGCGAAAGCCGATATCCACGACAACGAATTATTGAAATGGTGGAACGCGATAACATTAACTGTTGGGAACGGTGTGATATAGGCGGTCGGCTGAAGAGTTATGTAAGGAGGCCGGGTGAGACCAAGGGATGCAATCGCGTGTGGAGGCGGGGTTGAATACCTCCACCGTAGCCCTGCGAGTCGTAAAAGGCGACGGAAAGGGAGCTCAGTGCCTGGGGGTATAACTGGGCCACCCTGTTCCTGGGGGATATAAATACAAGGACCTGGTTCTCCAGGTTGGGGGAGTCTCGAATCTGAGACAGTAAAATGTGATCGTAAGTCCCGCGGGAGTCGGACCTGAGAATGACTACGCTGGCAAGACCCAGCAGCAATTTTAAACGACTACTTTATCTTTTTTTCACCCTCCATCTAACTAGGAGTGGAATGATCCTTACCACACATAACGCCACTTTGTTATGCAGGTCCACTGGACATTGCGTGGCTCGACCGTCTGCATCAGTGTACCGCCACGCTGGTCTGACAGACTGCCTGTGGTTCTCTATGGGTGTGAAACTTAGTCTCTGACATTAAGGGAGGAACATATACTGAAGATGTTTGAGAACAGGGTGCTGAGAAGAAGATTTGGACCGAAGACAGATGAAGTGACGGGAAGTTGGAGAAAACTGCATAATGAGGAGCTTCATAACTTGTTCTCTTCTCAAAGTATAATTAGAATGATGAAGTCAATGAGGATGAGGTGGGCAGGGCATGTAACACGAATGGGGGAGAAGTGGAATGCATATAGGATATTGGTTGGAAAGACACCACTGGGAAGACCAAGACGTAGGCGGATGGACAATATTAAAATGGATTTTAGATAGATGTGATGGGATGATATGAATTGGATTGATCTGGCTCAGGATAGGAACCAGTGGAGGGCTCTTGTGAACACGGTAATGACTTCGGGTTCCTTAAAATGATGGGAAGTTCTGGAGCAGCTGGAAAATCGGCGGCTCCTCAAGAAGGGTTCAGCTACATGAGTGAGTGAGAGACTTTCAAATTGTCAGGCGTTAACTTCTTAGCAACTGCTAAATTTCTTAATTTTCTGCTATTTAATGTGCTGATGGTTTCCGATAAACTTCATGGGTAACCCGGCCGATTCATTTCACATTGTTCTCCAATGCCCACTGGTCGCTAAAAATGTCATAAATCTTACATAATCTTGGCACGTGATACGGCGTTGCTAAGAAAAACTTCATATTATATAATGCGTCTGGGGTAACGATCGTTTCGTGAGTTACATTTACAGACACACGAGAAAGAAACTTTGCGACCCAATAACTGAACCTCCGCGTGATGTTTGCCCGCATTGTGGGAGTGTCAGTTGGGTTGCCGTCGAGATAGGCGCCAGTGAAGTGGGAACGTCTGATATGATGAGAGCTGCAATCATTACGTGCAGAGGTACTACGAGTATTTGCTATCACCTGCGCGCTCTAGCGGAGTGCTGAAGAACCCGCGCCGTATTTAATTATATCCTTACGAATTATCACCATTTCACAAGCGGAAACGGCAGATAATTGTAGAAGTTTGACCTCTAATTTGCAAATCCTTGCGATATATCTTGGCATGAGAACTGAGCAAGAAAGAACATTAATTTACGGAGTGAGATGAAATCACAGGAGGTTGGAGAAAACTGCATAATGAGGAGCTTCATAACTTGTACTCTTCTCCAAGTATAATTAGAATGATCAAGTCAAGGAGGATAAGGTGGACAGGTCATGTAGCACGAATGGGGAGACGAGGAATGCGTTAGGATATTGGTGGGAAACCCAGAAGGGAAGAGACCACAGGGAAGACCAAGGCGTAGGTGGGTGGACAATATTAGAATGGATCTTAGAGAGCTAGGATGAGATGGAATGGATTGGATAAATCTGGCTCAGGATAGGGACCAGTGGAGGGCTCTTGTGAACACGGTGATGAACCTTCAGGTTCCATAGAATGCTGGGAAATTCTTGAGTAGCTGCAGAATTTGCGGCTCCTTAAGAAGGGCTCAGCTCCATGAGTAAGTGAGTAGTTATAAAACACAACTAAGAATGATTCTGTAATTTAAATACAATGCGCTGCTTGCTTCTACAGCCAGGTGTACTTTTGCGATCCGCCTGTTGTAGAAATGTGCTAAATTGTTATAACAAACCAAATCCTCTAAGGCGCAGTTCTTACTATATGTACAACATACTTTAACACTTAGAAACTCTACATTTTACCCACATAATGTCCTTATGAGATTCATATGATTTTTAGATTAAACATAAATTATTTTCATCCACAACATTAATCAGTTGGCCTTTATAATATACACTCAATGTATTTTCTGTGAGGTAGGAACAATTTTTTTTATTGTTCTGTTTGGATGTCCTTCATGTTACAAAGGTTACTCCTATTTTAAAATTAGCTGTTTGATTTGTAGAGACACGCCAAGTGATTTCAACACTATGTAATATATTGCGTCTTCGTGCTTTCAGTCTGGTCTGTTCGTGGTTCAAGACCTTTCCAAGGCTAGGTTATTCGCATGCGTTTGCACTAGAACCCGTCGTAACATGATCGCCGTCAGCCCCCTCCGAGTTCTATTACAGCTGTGTCTAGCACGTAGACAGGAGTTAGGGCTCAGCAAATTAACTTTCTACATAATTAAAAATATTCTCACGTAATTAAACGTCACCAAAAGATATGACGGACACACGCTTATACTACGAGTAATAAAACTCGGTAGTCAGTCTACCTGGGGCACGCGGTAGCATAGTTGGTTGAGGGCTATGCTACAAGCCGGAACGTCTCGGGTTCAAGTCCCGATGAGGTCATTGGATTTTTTTTCAGTTGACCTAATACTTCCAGCCGCACTAGGCCCTGGGGTTTACTCAGCCTCTAACAGAAATGAAACAGGAATTAATTAAATAATTTTCCTGGGGAGTAAAGCGCGGTCGGCGCGTAAGGCTGACAACCTTACCGCCATCTTTGAGCCGATTGTCTAGAGAGTGTGGAACCCTCAACGTCTCACAACCCTGTGGACCTTCATGGCTTGTTACAGAGATAGATTCACTTACTTCTTTACTCTTAAAGGCTCGAACATGCATTGTACACTCTGTATACTCGTAATTGTGATCCAAACCACAAGTAAGAAATTCATATTTTTACTTCCCTTTCTATCTCTTCCTACCTTTCTTTCTGTCCTTATCTCCCGTAAGGTAAAAGTAAATTTGTCCCCATGCTTAACTAATTAAGCACTACGCCATGAAGGCGTGTTGCAGAGTGGATGTATAGATCCACATTTTCTTGACTTCGGCACTAGCTGGAGGTGAGTGGACAACTTCACGCCCCGGCCGCTTTACACCCCGTGGGAAGAACCCCCGGTACCCATTGGATAGGAGGTTGGGTGGAACCCAGAGCCGGTGTGGACGACATGGAGAAGTGAAAATTCTTGGCCCTACCGGGACTCGAACTCCGAATCTTCGGTCGTCCAGCCCGTAGCCAGTCGCTATACCGACTGCGCTATCCCGGCTCACCTTATCTCTCGTTCGTTATTTAAAATAAATAGAGCAATGTTCTTGGCGCACACACCGCGATAGTTGTGTGTTTCAGAACTGTGCACGCGATATATCCAGTTAATGTTTAAGCACAAGTACGAGTATATTACCAGTTGTTTTGTTTTTGTTTAATTTCCTTTTACGTAATAATGCCATCAGTTGTTAGTGTCACACAGCATTGAATGATAATAACTAACTAATTAAGCACTACGCCATGAAGGCGTATGTGGAAGTGGATGTATAGATCCACATTTTCTTCACCTCGGCACTAGCTGGAGGTGAGTGGTCAGCTTCACGCTTTGCCCCCGGTGAAAGAGCCCCCGGTACCCGTTAGATAGGAGGTTGGGTGGACCCCAGGGCCAGTCTGGACGACTTCGAGAAGAGAAAATTCTTGCCTCCACCGGGACTCGAACTCCGACCCCTCGGTTGTCCAGCCCGTAATCAGTCGCTATCCCGGCCATGTTTAGTAAATAATGGAAAGAACGTGGAAGGAAGCGGTCGTGGCCCAGTTTTTGGTACTGTCCCACCATTTGTCTGGATGGCCTAAGGAAAAGCGCGAAAACTGCCAGTCCCTATTTGATATCTATATCAGCCTCATAGATTATGTACCGTTACAGGAGCGAAGTCAGGATAACGTGAGAGATGCAGCATGAAGCAATGTTTCTCTGTAATTTGTATAACGATGAGCTTTATAAATTGTATTCTTCGCCAAGTATAATTAGAATGACTAACTCACGGAAAATGAGATGGGCAGGATATTTAGCATGAAGGGGGGAGATAAATGCATGCAGGCTTTTGATGGGAAAGCCAGAAGGAAATAGATTAGTAGAAATACTTAGACGTAGGTGAAATGATAATACTAAAATGTATCTTAGAGAAATTGGATGGGATGGACTGGATTCATCTGGCTCAGGAAAGGGACCAGTAGCGGGCTCTTGTGAACAAGGTAATGAATCTTCGGCTTCCATAAAATGTTGGGAAGTTCTTGATTAGCTGAACAACGGTTGCTTTTCAAGAAGAACCCCGCTCTTCTTGAAGAACTATTCAAGAAGAGTTAGTTCTCTGTAAATTTTAGTCACTCGTATATTAACAAACTAACTTCATCATACATCATACAAACACATAAATACACTTTCGGGCCAAAGAGTAGAATTTGTAATGTAAAAGTAAGTGATCCATGTAGTAAGCACAGTGTTTTAAATGGTTAATGTGCTGCAAACGGTATATGATAATAGCTTAAATAGATGTGAGACGAAAGATTTCCTTACGATCACATCATAGTTTCTTCATTTTTTGTTAAAGTGTGGCAGTAGTATTTCAAAGCATGCTCCACTCTTACGAATAACCTTGGAAAGTATTAAAGGTGAATAATCAATTCTAAACTCAAATTGATATGATTCCATCTAATCACAGTCGTTTATACTAAACACCGCTTAGCTTTTAGAATAGTGTTAGTAAGCCGATGCCTGTAGTATCGGATTTCTTTACTAGATGGCTGTGATACATGTAGTGCTTTTGCCACCTACCGGTGAATGTACAAACTATTAAGATTCCAGTAGAAAATCGACGGCAAGAACACGCGGGAAACATGAATACATACGGCAAAAGAAATAAAATTAAATAAAATAGAAATTGGTATGTAATTTATAAATAATATCATTCGTCGAGGCAGTAATGTGGCTAGGCCAAACTACAGATTTGTTACGCACATGGTAAGATAAAGGTTAAGTTGTCCCTGTGCTTAACTTAGTAAGCACTACGCCATGAAGGCGCATGAGAGGGTGGATGTATAGATCCACATTTTCATGACCTCGGCACTAGCTGGAGGTGAGTGGTCAGCTTCACGCCCCGGCCGCTTTACCCCCGGTACCCATTGGATAGGACGTTGGGTGGAGCCCAAAGCCGATCTGAACGAAGAGGAGAAAAGAAAATTCTTGGCCCTACCGGGACTATAACTCCTGCCCCTCGGTCGTTCAGCCCGTAGCCAGTCGCTATACCGACTATGCTATCCCGGGTCCTGTTACGCACATGGGGCCTGCGAAATTTTTGGAGTCTGTAGATGCAATCATACGTGATAATATATTTAGTAATCATAGCCTAGCAGGTGCCTGTTGCAGTGGCGGCTGGTCTATGGTGTGTACTGTCTTTTTAATTTCTTTTGTGTAAAATCAAAACGCGGCGACTGCAAATAATCTACCCTACAATTAATGTTCGGTTTGCTGGCCAGTACTCACAGATCATTAAAACGAACTCCATGGAGCGAAGCCCCTTTTAGTTCCGTTATGAAGAGCCAATAGTCGCTCAACTGGTTGAGAAATTCTTCGCCTTTTATGGAACCCGGAAGTGTACAAGATCCCGCTATTGGTCCCTATCCAGACCCAAATGAATATATGTAGGATTTAAGGTTCTCATAACTGTGGTTATGATGTGGGATATAACACCGTGTATATCGCTGAACGTCAACCGACGTTTCATAGGACCATGTCGCCTCCATCTTTAGGGTCAAATAATGTGAGCTTTGCTTGCGGACTTTGCCTGGCTCATTCTTCGACCCTCAAGATGGAGGCGATATGTTCCTCCGAAACATCGGTTGGAGTTCAGCAGACTACACGCCCTTTATGTCTCAGAAGAGAAAATTCCTCAAATGAATTCAACTTTAGAGGATAGAAGGTGTCACGTGGTCAGCGCAACGTATACCCACGGCCGTTAATTTCGGTTTTCTAGACAGGAGCCGCTATTTCCTTGAAATACTTCCTCAGTTATCCTGATGAGGCTGAGTGGACCCCGTTCCAGACACACTACTTCTCAGAAAATCTGGTAGCGCCGGGAATCGAACCCGGGACCTCGGGATCTGTAGCCAGGCACTCTGACCACTAGACCACAAATAAAATATAAAAATACAGTTCGTAACTCACATGAAACAGATCACGTCTCCACTACAAGTACCGACCTGTTAATGTTGTTTAAGGAAAGAGACGCTGTTTACTGTGACAATACTAAACACAAACATTCACTCTGTGGGCGCTGAACAGTATTTTAATACGTTAAAGCGTTTGGTGCGTATTGAACCATTAGGCTTTAAAGGGTTTTAAAATTATAATAGACGTACGATATCCCAGCCGGTCACTTCCGACTGCTCCTGCACCATGCGCTGTCTGCAGATTTTTATGAATATATTTACATCGGTTCGAAATGAAAGCTTCGGGTGCTAAAAATAAAAGGTTTACTGTGGGTACAAAGCGCGGTCTAGAATGTCTGTAACAGATGGCTGGGACGCTTGCGTACAGGGAGTGTGTGAGTCATAGGGATCAGTAATATAGAAAGAAGGGGTAGGGGAGTGGGCCACGTGTCGTGGTCCTACTGCGTGCTGCCGCGCTGTCTAAAAGGCATGAACCGTCTTCGCGCCCTCGAACACTGGAATCGTGGGTTCCAATCCTACTCGAGGCTTGGATGTCTGTGTGTGATTATTCTGTGTGTAGGTAGCGGCCTTGCGACGGGCTCAACCCCTTTCAAGGAGTCCTACCGACTGTGTATAGGATTAAGAAATTGAAAAAGCGGCCAAGGTCCAAAGGCCTGTAGAGCCATAGATGAAGAGAGGAGGTTGGAAGATATCACCTCTCCCCAAGTCGGAAGCTTCGCAGTGGAATTGAACACCCGTAACTGATTTTAGGAACACAGAATTATTGCCGGGCTGATTCCCTTTCTAAGGAGTCCTACCGACTGTCTATAAGATTCATAATTCCATAATTAATTCTGAATGAGAACCAGCCGCGCTATGGCCCGCGGGTTCGCTCAGTCTGTAACAGAAATGAGTACCAGGAATCTCCCTGAGGGTAAAGGACGGGCGGCGCGTAAGGCTGACAACCTTACCGCCATCTGTGAACCGATTATCTAAACAAAATGTGGGAGCCTCGACGTCTCACAAACCCCTGGACCTTTACGGCCTCTTACAGGGATAGATGTACCTTTTTACCGGCCAGAGAACCTAATTCGTCAGTGTAAACAAAGAGAAGAAGTGATCACAAAGCGGAACTCTGAGCCATGAAAATAGATTTTCCGGTCTGACGTGTTTTCATACTAGAGAGGTTCCGTTGTATTCGTATGTGGCCATGTGCATATGTTGGAACAGATAATTATCAAGGAAACTAAATGCGTCACACTAGCAAGTCATTGGCTTGTTAAAAAGCTGTAACCATCCAGTACTTCCAGTAATTTGTTTTAAATGAAAACGTAAATGAGCTGTTGGCTCATCTGTGTGTAGCTTATTATGAGTGTGACACACATCCTTGGCGTCTGTCATAACTTGTTGACACGAGCTCGGGTGTCTTCGCATGAAGTTAAATTGATTGGAACTTAATAAACAGGACATGTTTCTAGAAACTCTTTCGTTATATGTACATGAGAGAGTAACGGGAGTAATACGGTGTACTCCACATTGGAGTCCATTTCTTTATACATTCTTCGTGATTTTTTTTATCCGATTGACCTTGAAGTTCATTTATTGCTGATAAAAATCCGTAATTTCTTACAAAAAATGTACTTCCCCGGACAGTAACTCACGGGAGGTAAACTGTAGTAGATAATACTTAAAACATTAAGAAGCTTTGAACAAATTTTTAGAATGGAACTAAATTCAGGGTTTCCCCTCCCCCCATCAACCCAGTCTCTTACGAATATTTCAAAGCTATTCGTTTGTAGACGGACTCATGGATTATTTTCATCGGTGATCCTGCACATCTGATATAGCTCGATACACAAATGAGTACCAGGAATTAAATAATTTTCCTGGGGAGTAAAGGGCGGCCGGCGCGTAAGACTGACAACCTTACCGACATCTTTGAGCCGATTGTCTAGATAATGTGGGACCCTCAACGTCTCACAACCCTATGGGCCTTCACGACCTGTTACAGGGATAGCTTTACTTTTTTTTCTCTCTCTCTCTCTCTCTTTCATAGGTGATCCAAATATGTTTCTAGTATACTGCCCTTTACGAGTTTCCTCTAATACTGATGAACCACAATCCAAGTGAACTAATCTTTTTCCTCCTTCTTTTCGCTCCCACCTTTGGGACTCCCTGGACGGGTGATCAGCTCATGCAAGGCCTCTACCTAAACACAGAACAACACGAACACAGAATAAACTCATACACATACCAAACATCAGTACCTTGTGTGGGATACGGACCCACGATCCCGGCTTCCGAGCGAGCGAAGACATTACATGCCTTAGACCGGTCGGCTACCGTGACCGGCAGGTAAACTGATTAGTGGACCTGGGCCGACTATGAATGAATCATAACTAAATGCAGGTTTCAACAGTGGCTAATATTTTTTTTTTTAGATTTGAGGCCCCCACTGCGGTGATTATGAACACTACTATATTCTGGGATATAACACCGTGTAGTTTGGTAGCAGTTTACCGAAGATTCTGAGGAACGCAGTCTCTCCATCATCAGTGTCGACGAGTAAGCCAAGCAGACAGCAACCAGAGTAGTAATGAAATAGTTTCCAATACAGGAACAGTGAACAACGTTGCACTTAGACGGCCTAAGTCAGAAGGAGAATATTATTATAAGGGCCAGTGTACCGGCCAGATCTCACACCTACAGGCCCATCTAGCATAATAAAATACGCTGAAAAAGATTTATAGCCTAGTAAGTCATTAACACGTATCCACAGACATGGCCACCCAAAAATGATAAGTTAAAAATAATTTATAACTCGAAGAAGGCAGTCTTCTGGGATGTGGCACCGTGTAGATGTGGTGTTAACCGACGTGTCGGAGGAACGTATCGCCTCCATCTTCAGGGCAGAAGGAAAAATAAGAAATCAGCAAGCGAAGAGACCGTGAGAGACCGTTAACACCACATCTACACGGTGCCAAATCCCAGAAGACTTCTTTTTTCATAGTCACCGCCGTGAAAACCTCAAATCTTACAATTTATAAGTTAATTACTCACGGTCTGGTCACCGTACACTGGCTGCACCCTTCTCCTTTCATGATTTATGAAAAAGAGATTAGTTTGTAATTAATTTCTGGCTGTCTTCTGCGCTCTATCGCTTCTTCTCTTCAGATCTATATAAATGTGTCCTTTCTTGTTATCCAGAGTAATGCATGTGACCTTGAACTTCATGTCTCTAAGGCTGGTCCCTGCGGCGTAAGAAATTGCTGCATTAAAATAGCGCAGTGATCTCTATAGTGGTTTTATTTTGAGGAGAGGTGCTGTACAGTTGCAGTTTATCGATCAGCCGTTAGTCCAGATTGCCCCAGAAGCGACCAGGCTTGAGTTCACGCGCAGGCACCTTGCTAACCCCACACACTTGGCATTTCTCGTAAGGCTTGCCGCAGTACATACGTACAGCTTCATTATGTCCCGCAAACACCCACACATTGCTTCTGTACTGTCTGCAGGATTGAAAATGCGGATTGAAGAAAATTAAATGTCGTTCGATTTCGATGGAACGGTACGTGCCTTTCAATCAGCCCGTTAACAAAAGTGCATTTATAAGAATATAAGGTTTGATATCCTCACAGCGGTTACAGAAAACTGCTGTCTTCTGGAATTTTGTGCCGTATAGTCTGCTAAACTGTTACTGAGAGTCCGCGCCATAGCTCAAGCGGTTAGTCGCTGGCTTCCCACCGCTGCGGCCCGGGTTCCATCCCGGGTCTGGTCAAGTGGGATTTGTGGTGGA
>NW_019742557.1:222419-261619 GCF_002891405.2 Cryptotermes secundus | reverse complement strand
CGCGCGGTGCGAGTGGACCCAGGTGGCCCCCCCCCCCCCCCCACTAAGCGAATTTAAAAAAAAAAATTACTTAAGTTTAATCTGTACTTGTTTACTCGACTTACTCTTCGAGCCTGAAGATTGAATCAGTATATTCCTCCGAAACGCCGCTAAGCTTCTTCTAAATTACAGAGCGTCACATCTAAAAAGACAATATTTACAAACCTTCGAATGCCTACTATGAATTTACCACTAATCATAAACTCCCTTATAACAAAAGTTGTAAAAAATGTTTTCCATTACTGCTGTCGCTGATGCGTAACCACTTTAAACACGGTTCTGGAGTTGATAATATTAAAGTAGTGGAAAAAATTCTGTGATATTATTAAATATTATTAATTGATACTGTGATGCTCCTCTTGTTACTCGTTTACTTGTTAATTGTCCTCGTTTCCTTCACACGTGTCTATGTTTTTTTTTTGTGTTAAGTCGAAAAGAATGTAAACAATACGATGAGGTTCATTTTTTAGGAGAAAGAGACAGGAAGTATTCCTTCGTATCTCAGTTTAAAGTTCCAGCGGAATATTATATTTAAAATGCTTGTAAATATTTGTGTCATTTAGAGTCGACCTGTTAATTCTATGGAGTAAGGACTGTAACACCATCATCATCATCATCATCATCATTATCATTGCTCTACAAAGCTGCATACTGAGGAGCTTCATAACTTGTACTCTTCTCCAAGTATAATTAGAGAGATCAAGTTAAGGAGGATGAGATGGACGGGGCATGTAGCACGCATTGGTGAGAAGCGGAATGTATATAGGATATTGGTGGGAAACTGGAAGGAAGGAGACTACTGGGGAGACCAAGACGCAGGTGGGTGGACAATATTAAAATGGATCTTAGAGAGATAGGATGGGATGATATAGATTGGATTGATCTGGTACAGGATAGGGACCAGTGGAGGGCTCTTGTGAACACGGTAATGAACCTTCGGGTTCCATAAAATGCTGGGAAGTTCTTGAGTAGCTGCACAATTGGCGGCTCCTCCAGAAGGGCTCAGCTCTATGACTGAGTAATTATGGTTCTACAGCCCTCTGATGGGACTTGGACGCTTTTTCAGTTTTCTAATCCTAGGACTCCTTAGACGGGGGATCAACCCGTCACAAGGCCTCTACCTACACACACAGGACAACACAAACTCATAATAAACACACATAGACATCCATACCTTGAGTGGGATTCGAACCCGCGATCCCAGTGTTCGAGAGGGCGAAGACGGTTCATGCCTTAGACCACGCGGCCACCGTGTAACAGAATTATGCTGCTGTTGTACAGTTCGTGTTGTCGTATGTGGCATTATCATTGAAGGAAGAACATTGATGCTCACCGGTTACTGTCGTGCTTAGTGCAAAAGTGAGCTACTTGGCGTTACTAACACTTTCAGTACGGTAATACCAGCTTACTTCGAAATACCAGGGAACCCACGACCAAAATTGTTATTTTTCGATTGAACACTTTGCTCTTACTCCAAGATAAAATGATACGACACTGACCGCATAGAAAACAAAAAGAATTGGGGGATACACAGACAAATAGCAGAGTGATTTCGTAAGTCTTCTATCAAGACTCTGAGGAGGAACAGATATCCACAGGCGGAATGTGATCTCACAAACCTCGTAACAAAAACTAAGAGCGGGAGGTGACTACACAGGCGGAATGTGATCTCACAAACCTCGTAACAAAAACTAAGAGCGGGAGGTGACTACACAGGCGGAATGTGATCTCACAAACCTCGTAACAAAAACTAAGAGCGGGAGGTGACTACACAGGCGGAATGTGATCTCACAAACCTCGTAACAAAAACTAAGAGCGGGAGGTGACTACACAGGCGGAATGTGATCTCACAAACCTCGTAACAAAAACTAAGAGCGGGAGGTGACTACACAGGCGGAATGTGATCTCACAAACCTCGTAACAAAAACTAAGAGCGGGAGGTGACTACACAGGCGGAATGTGATCTCACAAACCTCGTAACAAAAACTAAGAGCGGGAGGTGACTACACAGGCGGAATGTGATCTCACAAACCTCGTAACAAAAACTAAGAGCGGGAGGTGACTACACAGGCGGAATGTGATCTCACAAACCTCGTAACAAAAACTAAGAGCGGGAGGTGACTACACAGGCGGAATGTGATCTCACAAACCTCGTAACAAAAACTAAGAGCGGGAGGTGACTACACAGGCGGAATGTGATCTCACAAACCTCGTAACAAAAACTAAGAGCGGGAAGTGACTACGCAGGTGACGTACAGACACAGACAGACAGCAAGGTGATCTCATAAGTCTCCTTTTATTTTTTAAAAGTAAGGAAAGTAAAGGGTAAGGTAAAGTCCCTGTGCTTAACTAAGTAAGCAAAATGCCATGAAGACGTGTGGCGGAGTGGTTGTATAGATCCACATTTTCTTGATTTCGACACTAGTTGAAGGCGAGTGGTCAGCTTCACGCCCCGGCCGCTTTACTCCCGTGAAAGATCCCTCCTTACCCATCGTATAGGAGGTTAAGTGAATCCCAGAGCCGGTGAACGATATGGAAAAGTAAAAATTCTTGACCCTACCGGGACTCGAACTCTGACCTCTTGGTCGTCCAGCCCGTAGCCAGCCGCTATCCCGGCGCAAAATAAAGAAAGTAGGCACTTATAAACTAAATAAAGGACCAGAAATTCATGTGGCCAATGCCAAGCGGTTTTGACTATGAAGACTACTTTTCCGAAATCATAGATTCGGCGAGCCAGTAACCGACACAGTGACCGACTGAGCAGAGTGGTATGACCAGTTCTTTTTCATCTCGTTCCGTTGCCTTCTGCCTTGCGTCAGCAAAATGTAACACAAACAGTTATATATGTTTAGAGTAAACATGCGTGACTTTTCAGACACGTTATTTTTATGAAGTATTAATTATTTACTTTTAATTTGAGACCAACACAAGGTGCCCCACAAACTGAAACCCACTGCGTTGTACACAACTGGATGTTAGACCCCACACCCCTTCTATTATCGTTTCTAATTTCCCCTGTCCTCTTGTGTTCCTCTCTGTTTTCGTTATCATCCTCCTTCTCCTCTCTTGTTTGTATCATGCCTCTTTCGTCCTTTCTTTCTCTCTTCGTGTCACTTTTTCGTTGCCTGTATGGTCTGGGGATATGATAACGCCTTGCTTGCGAAAAACGCGCCATCACGCTTATCAGCAAGAGTCACAAGGGTGTCGTGAGTGTATCGAACTAGTGACAGATGAGCCCGATTAGAGCATTGACTGACAGTGGAATATAGGACAAGTAGTTTGCTGTTGTTTCGGTCTTAGGGGCCGCATGGACTAACGCCTGAACCGTCTTCGCCCGCTCGAACACTGGGATCGTGGTTTCGAATCCCACTCGAGGCATGGATGTCTGCTTGCGTTTATTCTGTGTTTGTGTTGTCCTGTGTGTAGTCAGCGGCCTTGCGACGGGCTGATCCCCCGTTCAAGGAATCGTACCGACTGTGTGTAGATTAAGAAACTAAGGTCCACGAGGGCTGAGCCATAGATACATGGATAATCTGCTGTTGTGAAGAAGGGCATTAAATCCACATTTGTTGTTCTTTGAATCACATTGTCTTCACCAGGAGTCATGTATGGAACTTCTTTTTTTTTTTTTTTTCCTTGGGGTGGGGTGAGACTGACTCCACTTGGTACGTCGGCCACTACTGGCCTATTGTACCAGCCCCGGATGATAGATGATATATTGTCAAACGGGGGGGCACGGGGTAGCGTAGTTGATTGCACTATGCTACAAGCCGGAAGATCGCCGTTTCGATTCCAGATTACGTCATTGGATTTTTCAATTGACCTGATCCGTCCAGCCGCACTATGGCCCTCGGTTCACTCAACCTCTTAACAGAAATGACTACCAGGACTCTTTTGGGGGGGGGGAGTAAAGGACGGGCGGTGCGTAGGACTGACAATCTTACCGCCATCTGTGAGCCGACTGTCTAGAAAATGTGGGAGCCTCGACGTCTCATAACCCTATGGGACTTCACGGCCTGTTACAGGGATAGCTTTACCTTTTTATTGTCAAACCGGGGTAGTTCAGTCGGTGTAGCGACGGGCTACGGGCTGGAAGGCCGGGGTTCGATTCCCGGCAGGGGCAAGAGATTTCTCTCTACAGCTTCCAGACCGACTCTTCGGCCTCCAGCCTTCCATCCAATGGCTGCCGTGGACTCCTTCCACGGGGTTAAAGCGGAAATGGATGAAACTGACCACTCGCATTCATCTAGTACCGAAGTTAGGAATGGTGGCGCTATACCTCCATTCCCCATACGTCTTCATGGCATAGTGCTTAGTTGATTAAGCACAGGGATAATTTTACATTTACCGAAACACTATTGGTAATCTCGCTAGTAAAACTGTTTTTGAGATTTGGGGATTTCATGGCGGTGACTAAGAGAAGTTCACTATGCTTACCGATTTTTTGCCCGAGTTACTTTCAGACCCTGAAGATGGAAGTAATAAATTTCTCCGAAACGTTAGTACACTTCTACCACGCTACATGACGTCACATTCTACAAGTTAATGCTCTTGAAATCTGTTATTAATTTTAAGAAAATTTAAAATGCACGCAAATTGTAACAATTCTGGCTCACTCGCACTGCTATAGCCTCTCGCTTTAAAACAATAGTTACATAAGAAGCAATAAAACCTGTGAAAATTTATTGCACACACGGCTTCGTGTTTCTCTACATATTGTCTCCGTACGCCCGCAGACGCATATGGGCTTTCATGTAAAGTAAGGTGATTTTATCCGATTTTAACTGAAACTTGAATACATCGACAAATTTCAGAATAACTTCATAGTATAACATTTCATCCGCGCCATAGCTCAAGCGGTTAGTCGCTGGCTTCCCACCGCGGCGGCCCGGGTTCGATCCCGGGTCTGATCAAGTGGGATTTGTGGTGGACAAAGTGGCGCTGGGGCAGGTATTCTCCGAGTACTTCGGTTTCCCCTGCCAATCTTCATTCCACCAATTGCTCTACATTCACCCTCACCTATCATCTGGGGCTTGTAAAATAGGCCAGAAGTGGCCGCAGTACAAGGGACTTCGTCCCACCCCATTAGCAGTAAAAGAAAATAACATTTCATGAAAATCCGTTGAGCGGTTCTCGAATTGTTCCTTATAAACCGACCGACGGCCAGAGTGGTTTTATCCGGGATTCGAAAGCTTCTAAACAGAAGCCCAGTTCACGTTGTGACATGATGCCTAAGAGCCTGAATAATGGAGCCAGAAGAAATCGTCCTTTGCTTCGTAACGACTGGGTAAGAATGTTTCCGCGGCAAGGGATACGCACGCAACAATAGAAGAAATGTTGGAAGCGGTGTTTTCTATGCGGTCCGTGCCAAGGCTGTATAGCTAAGCCGGATGAGAAGATGTAAAACAGGAATAACACCGCAGAGTGGACCTGCGGAGTACAACACTGGGGTTAGCAGGGAGGACGTCCTCGAAATGCACAATACCTGATCGATGATTCGCTGCTGCTCTTAGCAGCATCAGCAGCAATCATCAAGAAAAAAAAATACATGTCATGACGCCAATCAAATCTCAGGTCAGTCAGTGCGGGACAGAAATGTAAATAGTAACACAACGGTCGGCGTGTACCTTGCCTTATCTGTGGTGCAGCACATTATGACAGAGCTCTCTGGTGCTGCAACAGAAAAAGAAAAGGTTGCTGTCATAACTAAAGCTGTGTTTAGACTGCTGAAGAATATTGCCAACAACAGTTCACACACCTCTGAAAATTATAGCATTTGCTGCTGACGGAATTGGGAGGCAGGCCTACGACGTCAGAAAACAGTTGCAAGATTTAAAAATAGACATGTTCCTGTTCTCAGGGACACCTGAAACCTCACATGAGACACAAAGGCGGAACTGCCGTTGCAGTTAAGAAAGGCACCTCTCACAAATGCGCAGTCGGCCGTCCTGTCAGTTACTAAGCTGAACTCTTAGAATTTGGAATGAACATTTTTTCCGCCACTTTCAGCTGATAAGCTTTCATAAATGCCGTACAGTAAGTCTCGTGGCTACAGCACGTAGACTGACACACCCATAGTGCTTGGATTCCTCGTTCTTATTTTATTCGATCAATTTTTTTTTAATAGACAGCCGTCAGCATTCCTCAAGAAATAGGTGCAGCCTAAAGCGGATATTGACGATCACTTGTCTGGTGAGGGAAGGCTCTTCAACTGACTGGTTATAAAGGTACAGTTGAGGTTCCAGGTCGTACACTCACCGCTACAAGTTGCAGGCACAAAATGTTCTCGTAACTTGTCGTATGAAATCAGAACTCGTTCAAAATGCTCATCAGGTAGAGAGGTTTACTGTGTAAGGCGGTAATTACGCTGAACTGATCGATGTAAGGATGAGCACAGTGTTCAGCCACTCACACAAGCATTGCGGGTTCGTATCCCACCACGGACATGAATATTTGTCGGTTTTCTTGCATGTAATATTGTATAGGTAGTGTGCCGATCACGGTGACCGTGCGGCCTAAGGCATGAACTGTCTTCGCCCGCTCGAACGCTGGGATCGTGGGTTCGAATCTCACTCAAGGCATGAATGTCTATATGCGTTTGTTCTGTGTGTCTGGATAGTGGCCTTGCGACGGGCTGATCCGCCGTTCAGGGAATCCTACCGACTGTGTAGAGCAGGCATGTCCAACTTCAAACAGATTGTGATCGACTTTTTAGTGTCAAAACTGCCAGTGATCTACTACCCCCTCCTATCGCCGTACCTCGCTTTAAGCAAAATTATTGGTAAAAATAACACGACACATGATGTTTGTTGTAAAAGCAACATACATTAAAAGTACAGACTACTTTAACACGTATTTTCGCTTCAAAATCTGAATATAATCATATTACAAGTGAATTTCCATGCTTTTCACGTATAATTTCCTTATAGGCCTATGAGATCGACCAAAAATCGTCCCGCGATCGACGCGTTGGACATGCCTGGTGTAGAGGATTAAAAAACTGAAAACACGGCCAAGGTCCAACTAAAGGACTGTAGAGCCATAGATAGATAGATAGATAGATAGACAGAGGTCTTGTGATGGGTCTATCTCTCATCCGAATTATTACTGAAATAACCACAATATCCAGAGCTAGAAAAATTAGACTCCCCAGTCTAAAAAGCTACATGTCCATCCTACCACAGAGGCTTTAAAAATTATTATTATTATTATTATTATATTTTACATTATCGTCGGGGCTTCTAAGCTTATGAAGTTAGGTCTCCACATAAAAGATCAATACAATTTTAATGCTAAGGTAAAGTTTTTCCTGTACTTAATTAATTAAACACCACGCCATGAAGGCGTATGGGGGAGAGGAGGTATAGCTTCACCATTCTTGACCTCGACGCTAGTTGGACGTGAATGGCCAGCTTCACGCCTTGGCCGCTTTACCCTGGGAAAAGAGCGCCTGGTACCAATTTGATGGGGGGCTAGGTAGGCCCCAGAGCTTATGTGGACGCTGCGAGGAAGAAATTAATTTCTTCCACCTGTCGGGAATCGAGCCACGTCAATATACCGACTGAGGTGTCCCGAATCGTAACATTATAATGTCAAAAATTAATTTCTTAAAGTTGCCTAATCTACTCGTTTATCTCTACTGACAAATTTACAGCACTTTCCCTTTTTCATTAAATGACCACTTACGGTTGGCATAAGAAAAATAGTTGCGAAAGTGCTGACAGCATGTTAACATCAGTTAAAAGAATTGAAAGAGGTATAATACAGTTCGTTACTACATTTTGTCACGTGTTAGTGACTAGACACTGCGTTTCATTGATAACAGAATTTATCGACCCTTATAACTCGCAACTACAAACGACTTTAACAGTCGCACTAATTCGCATGCCGCACGAATCACTACAACACACACTGAATCTTCTTAATTTGTCTTCACTGGTCGTAGTTCCTGAGCCGGGATAGTGCAGTCTGTATAGCGAGTAGCTACTAGCGGGACGACCGAGGGGTCGGAGTTCGAGTCTCGGTGTGGTCAAGAATTTTCACTTCTCCATGTCGTCCAGACCGGCTCTGGGGTCCACCCTATCTTCTATTCAATGCGAACCGGGGGCTCTTTCCCGGGAGGCAAAGCGGCCGGGGCATGAAACTGACCACTCACTTCCAACTAGCGCCGAGGTCAAGAAAACGTGGGTCTATACAACCACTCCCTTATACGTCTTCATGGCATAGTGCTTACTTAGTTAAGTGCAGGGAAAACTTTAACTTTACCTAGTAGTAGTTCGGCGACTAATCCCAACATGTCCTCTTCTGCTCACGCCGTTACCTGCTGGCGACCGTCTGTCACTTATTTCATTGCTGCAGTCAGAGTTACTTTACAATTGGCGGTTTACCTCTGTAGAGAGGATTGGTTTTTTCTTATGAATATGCTTGGTCTTTGTCAAGTGTATCGCGCTTATAGCATGTAACTGAAAATTCTTGCTTGTGCACTGTATACAAGTCCTCTGTCAATACAGGCTTTGCAAAGCAGATCGTGCCTACCTTAAGTATCTTATGTTGCAACAGCAGCTTAGTCACTTGAACGGCCGTAAGCCTCTTTATCTGGCGACTGGCGACTGATGTCACTTTACGACTTGCGGTTTACTGCCAATCAGTTCGTCTTGGCGACAGGCCCCTTGAGACTCACTACCAGCATTCTTTTTCAGCCGAATACCTACAGTTATAGTCCTTGTGTAACATCCTCTCTGACGACAGAATGGGTCTGTCGTTCACGACTGTTACTGGTCCTCAGGAGCGCAGTTATTCTCACGTACTATTCGTGATCACATTTTACTGTCTCAAATTCGAGACTCCCCCAACCTGGAATGCCAGGTCCCCGTATTTATATCCACAAAGAACAGAGTGGCCCAGTTGTACCCCCAGGCACTGGGTACTGACTCATTTTCGCTGTCGCCTCGTTCATGCTAGATATATCGGCACTGACAGCATATAAAATACCACGTTACCTAGCAACGGCTTTCTCTTCTAGCTTCTCAATTCTGGCCTTCAGCCCCCATGTCACAATGTATTGCTTTCAAGATTAACCCATTCCAGGCGTGCGGTCGACTCTATTTTTCGAATCCTTAGTTTCTGTAATTACCATAGATGTCGCCAAGTTACTGCCTATCATTCGTGTTAGTCCATGGATAGAATTACAAATGTGACCCGTGAGAATGTTCGTTCTTATCCTTCGTTCTTGTGGAACTGCATGGAAGACCTAGGCGCAGATGTGAAGGGAATATTACAGAAGCTGGTTCTGAAATTGGGCTGAATTCAGCTAAATTATATGTGGTGAAGTGGTGAGCTTCTGGTGAAGATGGTAATCAGCCTCCACAAGTTCATCAGACAAACAAACGAAGTGGCTTTAGTTCGCAAACGAACTATACCTACCGAGCTACCACCGCTTGTCGGCCAAGTTAGTACCAACTTTAGCGGATAGATGGTGTCACGTGGTGAGCGCAACGGATCCCCACGGCAGTTAATCTCGATTTCCTATACCGGAGCCGCTATTTCCTTGAAATAGCTCTTCAATTATCCTCACGAAGATGAGTGGACCCCGTTCCAGACCAAGTACTACTCAGAAAATCTGGTAGCTACGGGAATCGAACCCGGGACCTCTGGATCTGTAGCCAAGAACTCTGACCACTAGACCACAAAAGCAAGAAATGAGCTGGTTTCTCATGACAGTAGCTGGCCGAACGTATACGGGAAAACTTGTATTGAAATTTATGTCTCAAGATAAAGGAGCAGTTACGACAACGTCTGAAAGTTTCTTCACAAACTGTCACGTATAGGCAGTTCAGACTTCACCTCTCTTTCACCTCTGGCAAACTAGATCGACCTGGTTTCACGTTGGACAAGAGAAGTGACGTTCGCTCCATTACGTGTTATGCGAGGCACGTGATTACTAAATCACGTGGATACATCCACTCTCTGTAGCGCAACAACAATTTGTCTCGGACCTGTCGTTTTAATTGAAGTTAAGCACATAAATGCATTAGCTTGAACGCGTTCTTCGTGGCACAGCTGGACACGAGCTACGATGTTCACATGAAGGGCAAGTAAATGTTCATTCCAATCTGGTAGGAATATATACAGCGAAAGATAAAAAAATGTAAAACTGTCCCTGTATTTGGTTACTTATGAGCCGGGATAGCGCAGTCGAGCAACTGGCTACGGGCTGGACGACCGAGGGGTCGGAGTTCGAGTCCCGGTAGATTCAAGAATTTTCTCTTGTACACGTCTTCTAAACCGGCTCTTGGGTTCACCCACTTCCTGTCCAATGGGTAACGGGGAGGGGGTAAAGCTTCCGGGGCGTGAAACTGACCACTTACCTCCAATTAGTGCCGAGGTCAAGAAAATGTAGATCTATACATCCACTCAAGCATACGCCTTCCTGATGTAGTGCTTAATTAGTTAAACACAGGGACAACTTTGCCTTTTTACTTAATTAAGCATTATGCCATGAAGACATTTAGGGGAGTGACTGCATAACTCCGTCATTTCTTAACCTCTGCAGTAGATGGAAGTGTGTCAGCTTCACGCCCCGGCCGCTTTACCCTTAGTACACACTGGATATGAGGCTGGGTGGGCCCCAGAGCCGGTCTGGACGCTGCGGAGTAGAGAAAAATTTCTTACTCCTGCCGGGAATTGACCCCCCCCCCCACTTGCTTCAGTTCATAATTTTTAATCTTTAAAATTATACTTACAGTACTAAAATGTCCGCTGACCCCACCAGGCGACTGCAGATCATTGTAAAGGTTCATCAGACTCTGTCAGTATGTAGACCACATAACGTCGAGTGGTACGATAAACAATTAAAGGGGATTTGGAAGGAAGCAATCATGACTTACTCGAAGTGGGTTTATTGTCCCGGAATCCGTCTGAAGGGACTGAGGAAAATCACAAAAAATCGCAGCATATTCGGTTTTCGGGCCGAGATTCGAACCAAGTACTTCCCGAGTACAAGTTCAGAACGCTGCCGCTATATCAACCTGCTTGGTACAAATTATATTATTAAATAGTTTGTTTAATGACGCTTTCTCAACTTAATGGTTCATTCAGCGTCCAATAGTAGGTTACGAATCATCAATTGGAAAATGATCAGCTGTGGCCTATTTCATCGTATTGTTGCCTAATTTTCCTCGGGAGAACGAGTGAATCAAGATAATTCCTCGAGATATCTAACCTGCTTCGAGCCGAGAATCGAACAAGAGACCTCCATAATATGAGGCAGGTGTAATCCTCAACGTTAGATATGATAATATTGTACTTGGTCACGTGCTAATCAATCTGTGAAGTTAATCTTTATGAGTAAACAACGTGACACGAAATTACGACGCACTTCTGGCTAATATGACGTGTGATTTTATGGCTCTGTGTCGGATTGTAGTTGCGTTACCCGTCAGCTTAATATTGTTGCTGTGATGAACTAGAATTACTGTCGACATAAAGAACATGTCATAGAGGTGGCGTCTAGCAGGGTTCAGTCCCAGAGGAAATGGTAACGGAGCGCATTTCCTGCCTAATTCTCTGTCTTCCCCAATCCACTATTGGTCCCCTTTCCATACATCACCCCCGGAAGTTGTGCTGTAGCCCTGACCTGGCATCACATCTTGTCCCCGTAGGTAAGGCTTCATCTTTAACCTTGCACTTAGCTGACTGCAGAGTGGAAGTCGGTTTTATCCTGGGGCGTGCCGTACCTCAGGCGGTTAGTCGCCGGCTTCCCATCGCGGCGGCCCGGGTTCGAGCCCAGGTCAAGTCATGTAGGATTTGTGGTGGACGAAGTGGCAATGGGGCAGGTTTTCTCCGAGTACTTCGGTTTCCCCTGCCAGTTCTCATTCCACCGATTGCTCCACATTCATCATCTATGAGCTCTATGATCCAGGGCTGGTACAATGGGTTAATTAGTGGCCGACGTACCAAGTGGACTCAGTGTCACCCCACCCCAAGAAAAAAGAAACTAGTTACATACTGAAAGGTGTCATACTGGCGAATAGAGTTCTGTCGGCTGTCAATATTTGACATCTTTCCCGAAGTGTGGTTATAATGTTGTTGGAACGTCATACGTAAGATATTATTAAAAGGCATAAATTAAAGTAATACGAATTTTCAACGACCATGATTTCCATAATGTTGCGAGATAGGAAACTGATGACAGCGGACACTTGAAAGACTAATTTATAGAGCTCTGAATACGGTGTTACGGTCGAAAGACTTGGCAACATTTCACACCATGTTATTGAGGTGAAGCAAGAAGATAAAGCTGGGTGCATTTCTTTCGACATTGTCCTTGTTCCGCTGCATTTTATTTAACCAACTTCTACAAAGTTTTTCCTTTATCAACACTTTGAAAATAAATAAACCTAGCAATTGGTGCACCGTCGTTAAACAACAAAAGTTTTTGTATCCTAGCCACATTCATTCATAGAAGACAAAGACAGAGGTGATATAAATTTGTCCATATACCTGGATAACCTCCTCGCTATGAAAATATGCAGTAGACTGTAACTATAGCTCTACAGATTCTTAAACTACACTAAAAGGAGGAGAGTGGTTAGTTTCACGCCCCGGCCGCTTTATACCCAGGGGAACAGCCTACAGTACTCATTGGATAGGAGACGTCGTTGGCTTCACAAACGATATGGACGCTGTGGAGAAGGCAAAAAAAATATATTTCCCAGCTGGGAATCGAATTGTGATTCCTAGCCCATCCACCTCGTAGTCTATTCGATATATCGACTGAGCAGTTCCGGCTTGCTGTCTCTTTCGTTAACTTTTACGATATCGAAAAATTAATTCACTGAGGCTGATCGTCTGTTTTTATTATAAATATGACCATGCCCGTTGACTCGATACTCGGTTATGTAATACTTTTTTTAATTAGCTTAGTGGGGGTGGAGTCCAACTGGGTCCACTCGGCACAGCGGCCACTGATTGGCCTATTGTAGCCTGCCCCGGGTGATTATGGTGATGGAGAATGTGGTGGAATGAAGATTGGCAGGGGAAACCGAAGTACTCGGAGAAAACCCGCCCCAGCGCCACTTTGTCCACCACAAATCCCACTTGACCAGAACCGGGATCGAACCAGGGCCGCCGCGGTGGGAAGCCAACGACTAACCGCTTGAGCTATGGCGCTTTGTAATATTCACTTCTCTTCTTCAGTCGTCACGGATTAGACATTCCAGTCTGTTGCAATTGAGAAATAACTTGTGGCATAATGAATCTTGAAGACAGTTTACAGGACTCCTGGGATGGGGGATCGGCCAAATCTCAAGGCCTCTACCGACACAGGACAACACAACAAATACAGTATCAATTCCTCTAGTGGAATTCGACCCCACGATTCTAGTGTTCGAGCTCTAGACAGTTAGGACGATAATTACGTCAGCAAAGCTTATTTCTTTACAGAATTTTGCAACATTATATCTAATGGATTAGCTCAGTGCAGGCGTGAGAAACGCATGCGGAAATACCGCGCATGAAATTCGAGCCGGAGACCTCATCTTGACAGCTGCTTGGTTCTTTTCCTTATGCTTTCCAGGTAAATGCGTAATTACTGTAATTCCTTAAAGGATGCCACATCTGCTCCTCCTCATATGCCTTTACCATTCGTGATTTGACCCTACTTAGAGTGTCCGAGAGGGAAAGATCAACATACTGGAATGTGTTCGTATCGGTGATACTAAGCAAAGGAAGTGTTTCCGAGATGTAGCTATTTCACTGGACAGTACACTGTATACGACCACCTCTGTGGTCTAGTGGTCAGAGTTCCTGCCTACAGTGTTCGATTCCCGGCACTACCAGATTTTCTGAGAAGCAGTGGGTCTGGAACGGGGTCCACTCAACCTCGTGAGGATAATTGAGGTGCTAGTTCAAGTAAACAGCGGCTCCGGTCTAAAGAAACGAGAATAACGGCCGTGGGGATCTGTTGCGCTGACCACGTGACACCCTCTATCAGCAAAAGTTGGCACTAACTTCGCCGACAAGCGGCGGTCGCTCGGTCGGTATAGTTCGCTTGCAGACTACAGGCCACGGAGTTTTTTTAATATGGTACAGACAAGCAACACACTGTGTCATCACACTAATTGCCAAGTTAACTGATGGTGGAATTTTCGAAAATATATTATATTTAGTAAATTGTATCAACTTTGTCACTTGAAAAATAAATAACGTATACATCCGTTCCCCCTTAATGTCTTCATGGCTTAGTGCTTAATTAGTTAAGCACAGGGACGACTTTATCTTGTTGCAGACAATACGTAATATCTGTTTCTTATTAACAATTTTGGAACTGTACAGTGAAATACCTCTATCTCAGAAGCCGTTCACAATAGGACACGCATACATACGTGTACATACGTGTATATAGCACGTATTTGCTTAAAACGGCCGAGACTACATGACTTCCCCGAATACTGACCTTTCCTCCTGGGATATCCTGTATAATTCAGCATCTTATGCAGCTCTGCTAAGTAACTGAGTATGCAAACAAAGTTATGATAGTGATTGCGATGTTTTGCGACGTCAGACATCATAATTTTGGTGGGTAGGTACTGACATTTTAGAATAATTTTACTGCAAAGATGAAAGCACCGGGTTATCGCAAAACATTGGTCTCTTTCTGTCACATTACATGGCTTCTCATCACAAAAGACTGCAATCTTCAGTCACATTCTTAAGAATCTGAATTCTTTTTTTCAATTTTATGACAATTCTTTCATCTGCCTTTGAATTCTGAATGAGGAGATGTGCAAATGGATGCTAGGTAGAATTTTCTGTACAAGATTTCGTGAATTTCCGTTCACCGTATGGACAGGCAGGCTGGCATGTGAACACGGACTATTGTTAACTCCTGTTGTCACATTTTTGTTGCGCACGTTGAGCTACTACACGCAGTCGTGTCAGGTACAGCTTATCTGTTCTGCGAACCAGGGTACGTCATAGCTTGTGTACAGCTCCTGAACATCCAAATAATCACCATTGGATGCTAGAACTCTCCTCTCGCTCAACAAATCATCAACGAAACCTACGGAATATATTCCAACATTTAATAACTAAGTATTATTACAGTAAGTTAAGTTAAAGTTAGATATGTTAAAACGGAAGAAAAAGTCCTGTGGAAGTTGTTTCAACATCCCACCGGGGTATGAATACCGAAAGTACGTCAGAAGTAGAATCGAGTAATTTTCTGATAATGACGTCATGGTCTGCGTCATGCCGCGCCATAGCCCAAGCGGTTAATCGCTGGCTTCCCATCGCGGCGCTCCGGGTTCGATCCCGAATCTGGTCAAGTGGGATTTGTGGTGGACAAAGTGGCGCTGGGGCTGGTTCTCTCAGTACTTCGGTTTCCCCTGCCAATCTTCATTCTACCAAATTCTCCATCATCATAATCACCCGGGGCAGGCTACAGTAGGCCGGTCAGTGACCGCCATGCCGAGTGGATTCAGTTGAACTCCACCCCCCACTAAGTGAATTTAAAAATTTTAATTTTAATTTGTTATGGTCTGCACCACTAAGGACTAGAGTACACCAACAAAATTGGCAAAAGTAATTTCCGAGAATTGTTATTAGCCTCAGTTGAACACATGTTACCGAATGGAAGAGCGCAAATTGAGGAAACGGCAACGCAACTCGCGGAAAGACTGAGAAACTCAACTTCCAGGTAAATGAGCATGCCAGTCTTCTTACAGTTGCGTTGCCGCGTGGTTTCCTAGTGTCAGCTATTCTATAACGCGCGTCAGTGGTTCGGTTGTTTCTTACGATGGCACGAAAGGTTGACGAAGCTGCTAATTTTGTTTCTGTGCAGTTTATTGAGCAAGAGCCTGGTATATATGACCAACAACCCAGACTATGCTAGGCAGGGCAAAATAGATTTGGCATGGGAAAGAATTCCTCACGAGACGAAGGATTGTGGAACCAGGTTAAGTTATTCGAAACAATACACCTCAGTTTAAACTATTACAGAAGAACGGATGCACCCAATATTTCTTTTCATAACATTGTATTTAGGCATCCTGTTTCATTAATATATCATTTATTTTATACATATATTCGTCTTAAAAGCAACTCATCTAGTCACCCTTTTTCCACATTACATGGTTCGTCTATATACGGCCATCGTCACGTGTCTTCTGGCTAGGTAAAATTGTTGCACTATACTTTAAGATTTCGTATCACGTGTGAACGCAATATTTCCTGATTAATATAAATTGACCTTAATTAAAATTAATTTTTCTTCTTCCTCTTCGCTCCAACTTTGGAGCGTAGGTCTGACTCCTCAGTTTCATTAATAATTTTTACAGACGGTAGGACTCCTTGGACGGGTGATCAGCTCGTCGCAAGGCCTCTACCTAAACACAGGATAACACAAACACAAGAAAAACGCGCACACACACACACACACACCAAACATCCGTGCCTTGTGTAGAATTCGAACCCACGATCCCGGCTTCCCAGCGAGCGAAGATAGTACATGCCTTACACCGTTCGGCTACCGTGACCGACATTAAATTAACATCCCAATATTTTCCTAATGGTCGTCGTCCTCTCTTCTCACCCTTCTCAGCTGGTCTCAACTGCCGCCACATTATGGCAGAATCAGTATTATTATCTTCCATTGCGAAAAGTAAGTAAAGGTAAAGCTATCCCCGAACCAGGCCGCGAAGGCCCATAGGGTTGTGAGACGTTGAGGTTCCCACATTATCTAGACAATCGGCTCAAAGATGGCGGTAAGGTTGTCAGCCTTACGCGCCGGCCGCCCTTTACTCCCCAGGAAAATTACTTACCATTGCGAAAGATAAGTTCACGAAATTAAAAAATACAATCCTGCATCACGTTGGACGAACATACCCACTTGAGATGGTGTGAGCAGCTGCTTAAACATAAGTTTCCTCAATGTGCCCCTGCTAATCTGGAAACCAGTTGCCTGCTTGAAATCGGCGATTTTCTAGGAAATTGCGGTTGCGTTGCAGTTGTCAGTTTCCTTGGTGTGTCCCCGTCCAAACAGAACGACGCACCTACATTCGCGCAGTGGATGGAGCAATACTAGTCAGCTGTGGACATTTCGCAAGTTCTCAGAATTCGGGTACAGGAAGTACAGCAGGAGATGATTATGAGGACATCACTACATGAGAGTACGACGTGTGTTGCTTAAACTCTTGGTACCAAAAATAAATCCTGGCAAACAAAAGGGAAGAGAGAGAGATGGTGTTTATGTGATATAAATATACATGAACGCGGAAGTGTTCCCGTTTTCTAGCTGCCAAGTGACGGTCCGTTCCATATTTCTGGTTTAACATTTAATTAAACTATTTTGGCAGTTGCAAGACAGTCCTTGGAAAACTGATAGCTTCTCAGCTGGTGTACAGAAATTCTCTGCTTTATTGAACCCAAAGTTCCGTAACCCCCCGCCCTCCATTGGAACTTCTCTTGAGTCAGTTGAATCCATTCTCCAATTTCACACCATATTTCTATAAGATGCAGTTTTTAATGTGTGAGTCGGGGTACCGCAGTCGGTATAGAGACTACCTACGGGCTGAATGACCGAGAGGTCAGAGTTTGAGTCCCGGTAGGGTCAGAATTTTCTCTTCTCCATATCGTCCAGACCAGCTCTGGGGCTCACCCAGCCTCCTATCTGGGGCTCTTTCCCTGGGGGTAAAGCGGCAGGCGCATGAACCTGACCACTCACCTCCAGCTAGTGCCGAGGTCAAGAAAATGTGGATCTCTACATCCACTCCCCCATACGCCTTCATGGTGTAGTGCTTAATTAGTTAAGCACTGAGACAATTTACCTTTAACCTTTTATCATAACCTTACGAAGAGCCCCAGTTATCTGTCTGACGTTCACGAGCCGAAAAGTGTGAACTATATTTCCGTTCACCCACATAAATACACACACGCGCGTAAAACCCATCACTTTTCTCGCAGTTGTGAAAACAACGAAAACAAACGGGTTAGAACAACAACGCATGTACCGTAATTGCGCACATTCCTGCAAGGGAACAGCGTGGCAGGCACAATACCACGTAGATGCATGCAGTAGAAAGGAAAGGTCACTGCATTATGATAATCTGATGACGAGTCGAAGACGCAAATGCATGAATATAAAAATTCAGCCAGGAATTTGTGAACACAGACTTGTGTACGATTCGAGGTTATAAAGAGTTCTGTCCTCTGTGATATAACGCCGTGTAGTCCGGTAAATTCATGCTCGGCAAATTCTTCAGCCTTGAAGTTAGGGCGTCATGTGCTTCCGAAACGCCGGTTGACTTTAGACTTCACAGCATTATATCCCGGAATACAAATCTGTACAGACTGCGCTACCCCAGTTCATAAGATTATGATAATAACTAGAAATTTAGAGTTAGTTTAGGATTTGAGATTCTCACAGCCCTAGTAATGAAGAGTTCTACTTTCTGGCTTATAACGCCGTATAATCCGTTGAAAGTGAACCTTCACAGAGCTGTGCTTACTCTTCAGTCCTGAAGGTGGAGGCGACATATTCCTTCGAAATATCGTTCATCGTTATCTAGAACAGGCCTGTTAAACTTGTATATCCTAACGAACTCCATGTAGTTAGGTTCATTATCCTGTTCACAAGATCCCTGCACTGGTGCCTACCCTAAGCCAGATTAACCCAGTCCATGCCATTCCATCTTATTCCTCCAAGTTTCATTTTAATCTTCCCACCTACTAGATCTTAATAGTGGTCTCCTTTCCGATGAATTTTCCACAAAAAAAAAATGCATGAATTCTTGTTCGCCTCCATGCCCTCTACATGGGCTGTCCATCCCGTCCTCCTAGACTCTATCATTCTCATTACGAAGCTCCTCATTATGCAGTTTGCTCCAGCCTCCTGTTATTTCATAGCTCTTCGGCCCATATATTTTCCGCAGAAACTGTATATACTCCCAGAGCCAAGTTCATAAATTGACTTTGTGGTCCAGGCCGCATCCCCTGAGGAAGGAAGGAATTATTTGCTCGATTGCGACATTACGTCATAACTAAATATCATACAATAGCAACTTGCCAAGGCTCAGATGATTAGACCCTACTTCGCACCGTTGAGTTTTGGGCGACTTCGTGTGAGATTTTTGGTGATAATTTTCCGATTGGGATCGAAGTGGTGGGTATTAGGAGAAAAGCAGGAAGAATAGGAGGTAACATTGGTAATAATACTGAAGAATATTGTCATATACCTACTTTATTGTAGAAGAACTGTTAGGGATATAAAACGAGAAATTCTCTGATGACTAAATTAATTACACTCAGACGAAACGTCAGGTTGAATAAGCTGTTCGGCTCCGGCCGGGGTTTGACCTTCAGTCGTTATCTACGGCCAATAACGAACCATGTGACTCTCTTGGCATCTTGCACCAGAGTTATCTGAAATCACGCTATGAGTCCATGGGTGGTTCATCCCTAACGCGGTTATGTATTTTCTTCGCGATTTGGATTTCGAAATTTCAAGATTCAGAAAATCGCCTTTGATTGGTTCATGGAAATCCAGCCCAAATATAAGGCGAGGTTTTATTTTTTCAAGTGCTGCTTCTTAAAAGGGGAGGGGTGGTCGCATTATTTTCGGGTCCTTGAGAATGAATATGAAGAACGTCATTATGAGGTGTTCTAATTTCTAATTTCTAATTATATTCGTGTAAATACTTAGAACAGTATTTAAGGTATTAAGTTTAAAATGTATTATTTCTGAATGATATGGTTTTTGCTTATTTTACTTAAACCTTCAGAACTACGTAAATGACATTTTCAACTTTGTAAAAAATGTATGATTTTCTCATCGGTTCGGGTAAATTTCTTCCGGTCCTCGCCAGCACAGTCATTTTTGTTCTGGTTCCCGAGGGCTAAAGACCACAATTTTCTGTCGCGACTTTGGTAGTCGTGCTGCCCCTTTTTCCCGTTGGAAAAATGGGAGGTCGCCTTATGTTCTGGCTTATGCTCTACTAGTACAGAAGCATCCAGAAGGTGCCATGTCTCTTATTCGCTTCTTGACTGAAAACTCAGGGGAAGATTACACAACGCGTAGTGTAAACAAGGAAACAAACAAGAGCTGTTTACCCAAATTATCATGAACCCTCTCATTTTAAACCACGTGCTTGTCTTATATTTATAAAAAAAAATAAATTAGGCTTATGATATCATCTTACTGTCTGTGTGTATGTGTATCTCCTCTAACAGCTTGTGAATACATTAACTAATCTTTGTGAAACTTGGTATGTATATGTATGTATGTATACCTAAGCCCATCTCAACGGCTCATTTCATGAAACTCTCCCTTCAGTAATGTTAACGTTACAGCCTCACAAATTCCCGAGCAGCCTTAAGGGTAGAGCAATGTGACATGACGCCTGAAAGCCGTAACAGCTGAGCTGACGAGGGCCAGCAGAAATTTAGCAGTCAGACTTGCTTCTTGACCAATACGTACTTCAAACCTCACTATGGTCCTTGCTTACGCTCTTTTCGAAAGCCTTCCACATACGATGTTTACGAACTGGCTGTGCCCGAAGAGAGCATTTCATTTGCAGTGAGCGCGGCCCCCGCACTGATAAAACAGGGCGATAAAGTTACGCTACACTGGGGGCGGTGTTTACCCATACAGCACGAACAGTGATATGCAACATTCGTCGCCACGTACAGTAGTTTCTATATCTGAAGCCACGAGCAAGAAAATGTAAGCTACAGTGTTTTTGAATAGTTAGGCTTGTGATTCATATGAAACAAATTCATGTACCTGTTACACCGGCAGCCACTTACACGATCCCCTCCCACACAAACACACACAAATAATGTAGCAGGCTGGTGTAGCCATAACAGTGTAGACTTGTAGTGGGAAGCTGCTCTGTTCGTATGTCAGCCGGGACACCGGGTTCTCGTCATTTTATTTAGTCCCTCCAGACATATTGGAATAATAGGCTATCTCGGTAGAAGCATGCGGTAGCGTCGTTGATCGAGGCACTATGCTACAAGCCGGAAGGTCTCGGGTTCGATTTTTTTCAATTAACCTAATCTTTCCAGCCGCAATATGGCCCTGGGGTCGACTCAGCCTCTAACAGAAATGAGTACCAGGAATCTTCCTGGGGAGTAAATGGCGGCCGGAGCGTAACGCTGGCAACCTTACCGCCATCTGTTAGCCGATTGTCTAGAGAAAATATGGGAGCTTCGACGTCTCACAACGCCTTCACGGTCTGTTTCAGGGATAGCTTTACTTTTTCTTTACCTTTAGGCTATCTCGGTTATATTGCGCCCGCTTCCTTCAATATCCTTTCCAGGGTTTATCATGACGCCATGAAGTAGTCTGGTCTAGATAACGACGGTGTTGCAAGACAAAGCACACAAAAAATACTGCAGCCACGTTCTGAACTAGGAACTGGTACAAGAGATCTTAACATTCACAATGGCCACGCGGTCTAAGTCATGAACCATCTTCGCCCACCTCAACACGGGTCGTGGGTTCGAATCCCATTCGCTGCATGGACATCTGTTTGCATTTATTCTATGCTTGTGTTGTTTTGTGTGTGGGTAGCAGCCTTGCTATGGGCTGATACACGTCCAAGGAGTCCTACCGACTGTATATGAAGATAGGTAAATTTGTCCCTTTGCTTAACTAATTAAGCACTACGCCGTGAAGACGTATGGGGGAGTGGATGTATAGGTCCACATTTCTTGACCTCGGTACTAGGAGGTGAGTGGTCAGCTTCACTCCCCGGTCGCTTTACCCCAGGGAAAGAGCCCCCGGTATCCATTGTATAGGAGGTTGGGCGGACCCCAGAGCCGGTGTGGACGAGTGGAGAAGTGAAAATTCTTGACCCTAATGGGACTGAAAAGGCGGCCAAGGTATAGAGGGTTGTAGAGCCATAGAGAGAGAGAGAGAGAGAAGTAAGAGATCTAGGTTGGAATGAAATGGCAATATTGAAGTGGATCTGACTCAGGATTTGGTTTATGGCAGGCTCTTCGTAAACGTGGTAATGGCAATTTAAGGTTCTATACAAGACAGAAAATTTCTTGACCAGCCGAAAAACTATCAGTTTCCCAAACCGAACGCTGCGGTTGATTGTTCAGCACTCCTTCTTATTCGGAGAATCCCGGATTCGAATCACGATAATGAGACCGGCCGTCTTGACCGATTTTTCATTGTTTATCTCAGACCCTCCTTACAAATCCTGGTTTTGCACTTTTAAATAGCTCACGACAGATTTTTTCACGTCACCTTTCATACAACATTTGCAGCCAGTCAACTGTTCGACTCTTTATTATCTCTGCAGCTGAAAAATGTCGTTAAATAACCTAATGATCAAGATAATACGGCCCACATAAATATCTGTAACGGAACTATTGGTATTTATGCTGTAAGAAATTATGCCTGGATAAATCGTCCTGTGACCCGTATAACAAACCTATCGGAGAAGTTGCCTGACGAGCCCGGCGCTAAGCTGTCATGTGTTACTGCGCAGCACGTGACTCCAAACGGAAGAGTGACGACACCGGCGTGTATAGACTGTCCAAGGCGACTGACCTACTTCTGTAATTGCCATGGGTATTTTCTTTGTTCAGAATTTCAGAATGTTATTATCCATGGATATTAGATTTTATTTATTTGGTTCTAAGAGAGAGGAAGTAACAGAAGAGTGGAGAAAAGTGCAAAAGGTACTCCGTAATATGTACCCATCACCGAATATTATTAGAGTGGTAAAATCGAATACAAGATTGGTGGTACTTGTAGCATATATAGAGTACACGAAAACTGCATCTACAAGGGTTTAGTCTGTACACCTCAAAAGGTCACACGGGAGAAATACAGTGGAGCCACGACTTAATGAAGCTTGGTCCCTCCTACATGTGGCAACAGTGCTACATTCTGGGGGCATAGTAAGCCCGAATTCAGGAGGAAGAATGTAGCACTGTTTTCAGTTCCTCATTTCAATTCCAGAGGTCGAAGAGTACAGTTGTAAATTTACGGCGTCCAAAGTGCATACTAGTATGTGTAGTGGAATTGTTCTCTCAGATAAAAATACAGTAAACCCTCGTTATAGGCCGTGTCCATAGCTCAGGCGGTTAGTCGCGGGCTGGCCATATCGGCGGCCCGGGTTGGAGCGTAGGTCAGATCATGTGGGATTTGTGATGGACAAAGTAGCACTCGGGCAGGTTTCTTAGAGTACTTCGGTTTCCCCTGCCAATTCTCATCCCACCGACTGCTCCGCACTCATTATCTATCATCCGGGGCTGGTTCAATAGACCAGTAATGGCCGACGTACCAAGTGGACTGTCTCACCCCACCCCAAGAAACAAAACTAAAAAAAAAGCTCGTTTCAGTAGCCCGGGATATAGCGGATTTTTTTATATAACGGCCATCTGGCCGTGTACAGTTGTGATTTTTTAAAGATGTTGAGGCACTGAGAAGGTTTAGTAAGAAAGAACCTTCATGTAGTCACGTCGTTTCTATGTTCACTGCGTGTGTTGGCTATGAATGCTATGGTATACTTCCGTGAGTACCATTTCACTCTGTTATAGCGGACGTGGGAGACAACGGACCTCCATAGTCCGTTATAACGGGGGTTTACGTGTACAGCTGTGAAAGCGCCTTGCTACCACGTGACAGTCGGCCACTGCTGTGTCTACACAACGCTGATACTATGCGGCCATGGGACGACTAGTTGTGGAGCTTCGGGTTCTAAGAAGGGCGGTTTATTTTGTGACCAGCTGACTAACAGTTATGTCTTCAGGAAGCTTATTTAACGACACTGTCCAAACTGCGTAGGTAATGTAGCGTCGATTGGCAGGGTGGTGATGTCCGTGTTGGGCAGAATGTGAAAGGGGACATTTGCCTGAAGCCAGTGAGAAAAAATCACGCAGAGCCGCAGGCAGAATGACCGTTCTGCTGGCAGAGATTAGGACCCGGGGCTTGCTGGTTACGAAGTGTACCCAGTATATCGGGAGAACTGCTGTTCGAATCGTGTTAACATCATTACTTGCAGTTCAGTCAATTCAATGTACGGGTATTAGAAGTATGTATCTCGTATTCTGTTGCAAATATAAAAATTTTAAATCCTCTTACTTTATTTACGTTTATTTTGATATTTTAATTGTAAAAAGGTAAAGCTATCCCAGGCCTTGGAGGTCCAATGGGATGTGAGACGTCGAGGCTCCCATAGTTTATATAATGAGGGAGTGAGGTCAGCCTTACGCGCCGGCCGCCTTTACTAGCCAGGAATATTCTTGGTACTCATTTCTGTTAGAGGCTGAGTCGACCCCAGGACCATAGTGCGGCTGGAATGATTAGGTCAATTGAAAAATCCAATGACTTCATCAGGAATCGAACCCGCGATCTTTCAGCTTGTAGCATAGTGTCTCAACCAACTACGCTACCACGTGACCCAAGGAAAACACGTGGTTCTAGTAAATTCTGGTGTGCTTGATTTGAACCCGAGTTTCAGAATTTCATATCATCCACCACCTTGATGGGTAGGAATGATAAATCAACATAAAACAAGCCGTGGGATTGCCGACCGGATATGACGTTGCGGTTTTTTTAAACCAGTCATTGCGCAACATACTAATGTGCTATCAGAGGTGACATGGGTGTTACATTAACCGATAACTGCGCTCTTGTCGCTGCCTAGGCAGAAGTTGTTCTTACATGTTGCACAACTTTACACGAAGGAGAAAATCGATTTGACTACAGCGTTCACTGATTTCTCTGTCTTGTCCGTGCGATAGCAGAATCTGTATAACGTATCACTCAGATTCTCCAGATTAAAGAATGCCGTCTCCTGGGATGTGGCGCCGCGTAGGTCTTGTACGAACCAACGTTTCGGAGGAACGTATCGCCTCCATCTTCAGGGTAGAGAAATCCGCGAGCGAAGAACCAGCGTGAGCCGGTGGGTGCAGAATGCAGTTGACGTTCGATATGAAAGACTGCAGCCACTTGCTCCCGCTGGTTCCTCGCTCGCGGATTTCTCTACCCTGAAGATGGAGGCGATACGTTCCTCCGAAACGTTGGTTCATACAAGCTGTACACGGCGCCACATCTCAGAAGATGGCAGTCTCCATTGTCACCGCCGTGAAGGCCTCAAATCGTCCAGGTTCCTGTTTCTTCAGATTTTACCCATATGGAAGCCGCTCATGTAGTTAGTCTCTTTTTAGCTTCTTGGAGTGGGGTGAGACTGAGCACGTCGGCCACTAATTGGCCTATTTTTACCAGTCCCGGATGATAGATAGTGCGTGTGGAGCAGTCGGTGGAATGAGAATTGGTAGGGGAAACCGAAATACTCGGAGAAACCCTGCCCCAGTGTCACTATATCCACTACAAATCCCACATGACCTGACCTGGGCTCGAATACGGGCCGCAGCGGTGGGAAGCCGGCTACTAACCACCTGAGCTATATAGCACGGCAATCTGCTAATGTAACGCTGATTGTTCTTACCCCAGCGATTGTGTCGTGCTCTCGTTTTGAAACGCGAAGCGTGTATTCGTGAGATGCTGTGTCCCTCATTATGCACAGCAAGGCCGAGAATGTGTTCATTAAGGATTTATATCCCCACTTGTCACGCTATTTGTGACCCAGATACCTACTTTCTCGGATCGATATTATGATGTATCGACTTTTAAAGCCAGATATCGTGTATAATAACGAGTTTGCGCTGACTTACATGTTCGTGTTCCTTTTGTATGTCAGTGATAACAAATTTCAGTTCATATCGACTTGTCAGGTGTCGCATTTCTGCAATTACGTATCTTTAGGGAAGTCAGTTCTCTTCTTAATTTATGAAATTTGCGGACATCAGATTTGATAAAAAGATTCGTAGTTTATTTAACCTTGCTATTTCAACTGAAGTTGTTTCGTTGCGTCGAATATGATGGGAAGAAGCTCATGAATAGTAAATGTGTAGGAAGTTACAAGAAGGTTTCATTCACATGCAAAGCCAAAGAAATAATTCGGCAGGATGTCCGAAAACACGGAGGAGATTCTGAACCTGTACCTTGTGGGTTCAAATCTGGACAATCACTTCTAGACCATCCAGAACGGCATAACAGTTTCTGCAGAAGTCTTTGTACCTTGTTTATCATTTAGTTATTGACCGAACGACTGGAAACTAAGTAAAAAGAATGGTGGAGGAAGTGAGGGAGTCCGGGGAAGTCTTCCTAGCGCTTTTTAAACTACACTTACACACAAAGGAACCCATAATAGGGAGACTGGGCATATCTGTTTGTTCTTCGGCATGCCTTCAAAAATATTTGACAGTTGTCAGTAAAATTTGGTTTTGGTGAAGTTGTCCTTCTGTTTAACTAATTAAGCACTACGCCATCAAGGCGTATGGGGGAGTGGATATATAGATCCACATTTTCTTGACCTCGGTACTAGCTGGAGGTGAGTGGTCAGCTTCACGCCCCTGCTACTTTACCCCCGAGAAAAAATCCCCCGGTACTCATTGGATAGGAGGCTGGGTGGACCCCAGAACAGGTCTGGTCGACGTAGAGATGAGGAAATTCTCGACACTACCAGGACTCGAACTCAGACCCCTCAGTCGTGCAGCCCATAGCCAGTCGCTATACCGACTGCGCTATCCCGGCTCCACAATTTGGTGCTGGAAATCTCCAAATAGCCCAGATAGTTCAGCCTATATAGCGACGGACTATGGGGTTCGATTCCCGGCAAGGGGAAGACTTTTTTCTCATTCATGCTGTCCGCATCGGTTCTAGGACCCACCCAGCCTCCTATCCAGTGGGTACCGGGGACTCTTTCCCCGGGGGCGTGAAGCTGACCACTCACCTCCAACTAGTGCCGAGGCCAAGAAAATATGGATATATACATCCACTCTCACATACGCCTTCATGGCATAGTGCTTAATTAGTTACGCGCAGGGACATCTGTACCTTTTTTTTTTCCTTGGCACTACAGCCCCAATGGGCCTAGGCCTACCTCCATGAACTTCTCCGTTCACTTCGGTTTATCTAGATCTTACACATTCGGTATGACTCCTTGGGTGTGTGATCAGCTCGTCGCAAGGCCTCTACCTGTACACAAACACAGAAAAACGCACACACACAAACTAAACATCCATGCCCTAAGTGGGATTCGAACCCACGATCCCCGTTTCCAAGCGAACGAAGACAGTACATGCCCATTTGTACCTTTACTTAGATAATATTTATTACAGTCCAGCAGGTCGAGTTGCTGGCTAGAACATGTTTGCTCGTTACGCTAACTACAAGGACAATCGTGTGACTTTGAAAGTCCCAGTCTTATTCATATTACGACTCTGTAAACGTGAGTGACATTGAGTTGCTGGATCTAAGAGGAACGTGACGTGTTGTCTGAGGATAAGCAGATGTATGGGACGTATATTGAATTACGTGCCTGGTTATGTGGAATTGTGTTACTGGACATGAAATCCGAGATGGATTGGTCAGACAGTCTGACCAGTGCGTCGTCTCGGTTACCGCTCCTTCTTCATTCCACTTGGAGGCCCCTGGTTCATGTAACGATTAATGACTAAATTAAGGATTAAATTCTATCAAATGCAGCAGTCTTTTTAATAATAAAATAGAGCCTTTACAAGTTTCGGCCAGTAATGACTATCATCGGAAGGTGACCAACGCTTCAAAAAAAAGCTTCACATGTATTACGTACATGCATGGGTTGTCTAGAATTTCAGATTGTTTTAAGTAATAGGATTTTTCGATTGAATAGAATGGTGATTGTGTTCCTTCACAGTAATTCGTCTGTATTATGTTGGTCCTGCGTGTAGTGATTGTAAAGGCCTTGTTTTATTATTAAAAGCATTGTTGCATTTGATGGAATTTGATCATGATTTTTCTCATGATACAGGATACGACGTGGAGCAGGGATAGCGCAGTCGGTATAGCGACTGGCTACGGGTTAGACGACCGAGGGGTCGGAGTTCGAGTCCCGGTAGGGTCAAGAATTTTCTCTTCTATCCAATGGGTATCGGGTGCTATTTCCCAAGTGGGTAAGCGGCCGAGGCGTGAAGCTGACCATTCAAACTAGTGCCGAGGTCAAGAATTAGTGGCTCTATACAACTACTCCCCCATACGCCTTCATGGTGTAGTGCTTAACTAAGCATGGGGACAACTTTACCTTTTACCTATAGGATACAACTGTTGAGAGCAATGTCTATCATAAAATAAAACCTCTAATGAGGTTCAGGTTTTCTACATAACTTCTGTTGGTTAATGTTAAAATGCACCCCGTGACAATATATTGCTTTTAGATGTCGGATAGCCGATCGCGGTAGCCGAGCGATCTAAGGCATGCACTGTCTTCGCTCGCTCGGAAGCCGGGATCGTGGTTTCGAATCCCACTTAGGGCATGGATGTTTAGTTTGTGTGTGTGCATTTTTCTGTGTTTGTGTACAGATAGAGGCCTTGTGACGAGCTGATCACCCGCCCGAGGAGTCCTACCGAATGTGTACGATCTAGAAAAACCGAAGTGAACGGAGAAGTTCATGGAAGTAGGCCTAGGCCCACTGGGGCTGTAGTGCCAAGGAAAAAAAAATGTCAGATAATATGGGGCATTCGTGTATTGATAAGAAACCAGTTTTCCTTCATTAGTTACCATTTCCGGTGGAATTCCTTTTTGCATCACAGTAAGCACAAAAAGGTCAAAGCATTTCCTGTCGTTCTACGTAAGCATGTGCAGTGCCCGGAAACAGAGACCCATTCTAAATTCAAATGTCGTCTATACTACAACCCAGCTGGGATTTAATGATTCCTTTATCATCGCCCAACCCTGCCGCTTCGAAGTAACACTGGCCGACAGTGACGTCAGCGCGGTATTTCTGGCTGCATATGCAAGCTTCGAGAATTGGAGTTAAATGAAGCTCACAGAACAGTACCAATTGTTTTGCCGCATATGTTGGTATAAGAGAGCGGTTCTGTCAGTCGATGTTCGCAATGAAAATTTGCAAAATTGTGCCTGTTGCATTCCCCATTCGCATTTCCAACAAAGAGATCATTGTCGCGTAGGTATTCATGAAATGTAATATTGTTGAGTTTTACTAGAATTCGTCGACACATTTCGATTTTGGTTAAAATCAGACAAAAATAACGGACTTTTATATGAAAGTCGACATTCATTTGTGCTCGCATCTCGACCGTAAATATAGTATATCGCAGCGAAAATTTATCGAACATTGTTGCAGAAAAACATTAACGCACGTTTTGTGCGCAATACACTTTTCTCGTACGCGTTGCAGTTTTCGGATAATTGAATAAAAGAGAGGGAACGCCCCACAACTGCACCCCTGTGCCCAAAAAAAGAGTAAAGCTATCCCTGTAACAGGCCTTGAAGGCTCATACGGTTGTGAGACGTCAAGGCTCCCACAATTTGNGACTCCAACCTGCGACCTTCCGGTTCGTAGCACAGTGCCTCAACCAACTACCCTACTGCGTGCCCCTTCCCAGTGCGTACATTTCGGCCGCCTTTTACCCCACCCCCCACCCCACCACCTCCAGGAAAATTCCTGGTACGAATTTCTGTTAGAGACTGAGTCGACCCCAGGGCCATAGTGCGGCTGGAAGGATTACGTAAACTAAAAAAAAAAATCTCATTGGGACTCCAACCTGCGACCTTCCGGTTCGTAGCACAGTGCCTCAACCAACTACCCTACTGCGTGCCCCTCCCCAGTGCGTACATTTCGGAACTTGGTTAGTATACAATGTTGACAGTTGTGTGGAATTAACATGACACAACCACATAAAGTCAAATGCAATATATTTATGTTGCGTTAATGCGGCATGGGCCTATGTACACCTTCCCGTCGCCTTTGTAAAAGCGTTAAGAGTAAAATACTGTATAGATATGTATGCAGTGTCCGTCTTTTAGTGCACTCAATCTTACGTGTTACCTCACAACATGTTTCGGCACTACAGTGCCATCATCAGGTGCTCCATTTACGTTAATCTATTTCGTTGCATGCCATTATGTCATTGTAAAATGTAATAAGCATTTAAAAATGTTCGTCAATTATAATAAATATTTATATACTAAAAACTTGTTAAGATTATTTATCTTATCTGTCCCAATTGCAACACCTGCAACCAAACAGGGAACACACAACACGAGACACGATACACTGAGAGTAAGAGGAACGACTCCCATAGTGGTGGAACTATGCGCGGTGTTAGAATTGGGACAGATAAGATAAATACTCTTAAGTTTTTAGTATATAAATATTTATTATAATTGACGAACCTTTTTAAATACATTTTAAATTTTACAATGACATAATGGCAAGCAATGAAATAGATTAACGTAAATGGAGCACCTGATGATGGCACTGTAGTGCCGAAACATATTGTGAGGTAACAAGTGAAATTGAGTGCACTACAAGACGGACACTGTATATATATCATGGACGAAAATCAGTGCAACAGGACGCTAAAATACAACATTACTGTATAGAAACTGCAGCTTTACCTGTTGTTTTGTATGGGTATGCAACTTTGTCTATCTAACACAGGGAAGCATATAGACTGAGAATGTTTCATAATATATTTTCGAGGGAGAAAGTAACAGAGGATGGGAGAAAGCTGCATATGAGGAACCTCGTAATTTGTGCTCTTCGTAAAATATTATTAGGTAATGAAATCAGTGATGATGAGAGGGGCAAGTCGTGTAGCATGGGAAGGTCAGAAATACATGCAAACATACTGTCAGAACCTGTATATAAAAGACAGCATGGGATACCTAGGCGTAGGTGATAATAGGCCCTATTCAAATGAATGTTTAAGAAGTGGGACAAGTGTGTGGAGTGGATTCGTTTGGCAAGCTCTTGTGAACACGGTAATGAACCTTTGGGTTCCATACAGGGCGGAGAATTTTTTGATTATCTGACCATTTTGTCAGCTTCTCGAGAACTCTGCGTCATGGTGTAAGTTGATTAGTTACTTAGTTATGTTCATTCTCAGCGGCCTCCGTAGTCTAGAGGTAACGTTCCCACCTAATGACTCGCAGTACGCGGGTTCAAATACCCGGCGGAGGTCGTCGAATTTTTATGGGCGGAAAAATTCAGGGAACAAGTCCTCCGGGAGGGACTTTAAGCTGTGTGTCCCGTGTCGTAACTTTACGGCACGTAAAAGAACCTCATATCCCCAAAGGGGAACACTGAGCCAAATTCCAGGACGTTTCCCGCCCAACAATAGTCTCTAAGGCCTCTGATAGATGGGGGAAGCATTATAGACACAGCTAAGCAAGTGGCCGAACTCGCTTGCTCGGCGGGACTGTTAGTACACACCATTCCAAGGTAGGGTATAGAGACTGGTAGAATATCATAGAGGGAAGCACAATAGATCAAACTGGTCGCGGTGCATGGGGAAACCCACCCTCTCTAAATAACTAACTAACTAACTAACTAACTATGTTCATTCTCTGATTGGTGCCCATAAATTTGCACTGTTTTAATATGTGCTGGTGAGGTTACATCAAATTACGTTATTACACGATTCCTATATGATTTTCGTATTACATAAGATTTATTTGGGGTATATTAAAAATCACATACATAACTTTCTATGTATTTATAGATGTTGTTACCTTAATGTATGGCCGCGCCATAGCTCAAGCGGTTAGTCGCTGGATTCCCACCGCGGCGGACCGGGTTTGGTCAAGTGGGATTTGTGGTGGACAAAGTGGCGCTGGGGCAGGTTTTCTCCCAGTACTTTGGTTTCCCCTGCCAATCTCCATTCCACCAAATTCCCCATCATCAAAATCACCTTGAGCAGGTACAATAGGCCAATCAGTGGCCGACGTGCCGAGTGAACCCAGCTGGACTCCACCCCCCACTATGCCAATTTAAAAAAAAAAAGAAATTTCCATAATATATGCACAACACACGTGTTTAAGTTATTGCTGAGTTGGTCCTGATTCATGTGTTTTGAGTGTGCAGGGGTTAGTAGCCGGAACTGCCATGTCTAATCACTTTTCATGTCATGTGCTGACCTTTAGCATACAGTAATTTCCTGTCACTAAATATCAAATACGTACATTAGGCGAACGTCTAAATGCTGTAATGGAATTCCTGAATGCGAAATACACGTGCATGATTGGTTGCTGAATATACATAACCAAATCCATGAAGTTGAGTCCTTATTGAGAAGCTACCAGTTTCTCAGCTACTCAAGAATTTCTCAAAATTTTATGAAAACCGAAGGTTCACAAGAGCCCTCCACTGGTCTCTATCCTGAGCCATATGAATCCACTCCATACCATGCCATGCGATTTCTCTAAGATCCATTTTAATGTTACTATCCCACCTACGTCTAGGTCTTCATAGTGGTCTCTTTCCTTCTGGCTTTCCAATAAGAAACTGCAGACTACAGCCACCTGCTCACGTTGGTGCCTCGCTCGCGGATTTTTCTACCCTGAAAATTGAGTCCATACGTTCTTCCGAAACGTCGGTTAACACGAGATCCACACGGCGCCACATCCCAGAAGACGATATTCTTCATAGTCACCGCGTGAAAACCTCGGCTCTTACAAAGGAATATAGCAGAAGGGCGAAATCCATACGTATTGGTGTCTTTATCTTACGTACCCTTCGGAAACTAGTGTATTGTATTTTGTTTCGAAGTATTATGTGGTATATCCCAGTGTGGTAACAGCAAATGAGCTGCAAGTGTATCTACGCGCGTTAATATTTGTATCGAGACAGCTTACACAAGTTATACGTTCTTCTACGTACAAAACAAACTCCGTGGCCTGTAGTCCGCAAGCGAACTATACCGACCGAGCGACCGCCGCTTGTCGGCGAAGTTAGTGCTAACTTTAGCGGATAGAGGGTGTCACGTGGTCAGCGCAACGAATCCCCACGGCCGTTAATTTCGGTTTTCTTCTACTTACATGTGTTGAAAATTAAAAATGTCGAGACAACGTATATCTCCTAGTTTTCAGTTAGCCTAGTAAAGTCCATCCCTTACAGTATCATCACCGTCATCATCATGATCATAATCTGCAGGGGCTGAGCTTGTTGTACTGTTCCGTTCTCAAGCATGAAGTCCCTTTAAGGATTATGAGTAACATTTCCTTTTGAACAAATTACCATGAGTCACTATGCTACAGGCTGGAATGTCGTGGGTTCGAGTCCTGATGAGGTGGATTTTTTTCAATTTACCTAATCTTTCCAGCCGCACTATGGCCCTGGGGTCGACTCAGCCTCTAATAGAAATGAGTACCAGGAATATTCTTGGGGGTAAAGCGCGGCCGGCGCGTAAGGCTGACAACGTTACCGCCATCTGTTAGCGGATTGTCTAGAGAAAATGTTGGAGCCTCCACGTCTCGCAACCCTATCAGCCTAAATAGCCTGTTTCAGGGATAGATTTACCTTTTCACCAACCTGTTGCAAAACCCCCTATGTTGGAGGGCCAGGGTAAGTATTCAAGGTTTCCTTCCCTTAAGTTGACTACCATGGCTCACGAGCCCTGTCTACCCACCACGTAACCCTGGGAAGTGGCCTTTACCAGGCGCTACCTACCAGGCCAGTGGGTCCTGGAGCTCACATAAGGCAGGGTCTCCTCTACCTGTAGTTGGGCTGTCTCATTATGAGGTGTCCAACTTATTACCTGTGACGGAACATGACCATTTGCTAGGCAACGCTTTGCTAAGTACATTTCCGTGGTAACGCAGGCAACAATAGAACCTCGGTTGCTTAGCACCCAAATTCAGTACACAAGATTCCCTTGACAACCAACAGAATAAAAGAGGAACTCTTCAACATGGTGTCTTCTAAGCGGGCAGCACGGAAGTTATAAAAGTCTGTGGATTCGTGAGTTAACGGAGAGAAGTAGAGATCAGCCCGAGATTAGTGAGGGATTCGCAAGAGAGACGTCGTTCAGAAAGAATTCAATTTGTGAGCTGTTATAAGTTACCGAAATTGCAAAGTAGTGACAATAAACCCAATCATCAAATCCAAAACCCATTATTATTAGTCACGCTAACCTCACATACGTGACAATATCAATGAAGAATGTATGAACAAAGTTATCCCTGTGCTTAATTAGATTAGTAGTGTGTCATGGTTCTGTATGGGTATGAAACTCGGTCTCTGACATTAAGGGAGGAACATAGACTGAGGGTGTTTGAAAACAGGGTGCTGAGGAGAATATTTGGGCCAAAGAGAGGTGAAGTCACTTGAGGTTGGAGAAAACTACATAATGAGGAACGTCATAACTTGTACTCTTCTCCAAGTATAACTACAATGATCAAGTCAAGGAGGATGAGGTGGGCAGGTCATGTAGCACGAATGAGAGAGACGAGGAATGTGTATAGGATATTGGTGGGAAAGCCATAAGAAAAGAGACCACAGGGAAGACCAAGGCGTATGTGGGTGGACAATATTAGAATGGATCTTAGAGAGAGAGGATGGGATGGTATGGATTGGATTAATCTGGCTCAGGATAGGGACCAGTGGTGGGCTCTTGTGAACACGGTAATGAACCTTCGGGTTCCATAAAATGCTGGGAAATTCTTGAGTAGCTGCAGAATTGGCGGCTCCTCCAGAAGGGCTCAGCTCCATGAGTAGGTAAGTAAGTAAGTAAGTATGGAGTGTACTCATTGCTGAGTCGACCTCAGGGCTACAGTGCGACTGAAAGGATTAGGTCAATTGAAAAAAACCCAATGACCTCATCGGGAATCGAACCCGCGACCTTCAGGCTTGTCTCAACCAACCACGAAAAACGAAACATATCTCTCTCAGTGTTAAAATTGGAACAGGCCTGAGAGAGAGGCCTGTTATACGTTTAATAGGTGGGAGGATTCAGCGCTAAAAGTAATGCCGTGAGAAAAGATAATTTTGAAGCTTATATTTAGTCTTTAAATTCTGCATCATGTTGTGTTTCAGTAATTACAGAATTCGTGTGACTGAATTTATCTTAAGACGACAATCGACACAATTTATAGGGTAACCAATTCACACTGCAGTCTTAATGCAAAATACGTAAAGGAAACGGTTATGACTTTCTTAAAGAGGAGTAATTGTGGGATTTGAGGTTATAACATCGGTGATTGTTAAGATTGCAGTCACCTGGGATGTGATCCCGTATAGTCTAGTGGGTTGTTACCAATGTTTCGGAGGTATCTTCCGCGTCGATTTTCATGGAGGGAAAGCAAAAGAGTAAACTTACTCTTCTACCTGGGCCGCGCCATAGCTCAAGCGGTTAGTTGCTGGTTTCCCACCACGGCGGCCCGGGTTCGATCCTGGGTCTGGTCAAGTGGGATTTTTTGTGGACAAAGTGGCGCTGGGGCACGTTTTCTCCGAGTACTTCGGTTTTCCCTGCCAATCTTCATTCCACCAATTGCTCCACAATCACCCTCACCTATCATCTGGAGCTGGTACAATAGGCCGGAAGTGGCCGCAGTAAAAGGGACTTAGTCCCACCCCACTAGCAATAAAAAAATGATACTCTTCTACCTTGAAGATGAAAGCAGCAACAAATTCTTCCAAGACGGTGACGATACCAGACTACACGGAGTCGAATCCCAGAAAACAGTAAGCTTCGAAAGAATTATTGCATCATCTGGTGTAACAGCCTAGTTTCACGCAAAGGGACGGCACTCAGCCAACATAATTATTGATCTAAGTTAGACTTCCGTGTGTGCGCAACAGGTTCATCGTACAGCTAATTAACTCCTTGGAAAAGAGCCCCTCTTGAGATGACAATAATCATTCAGCTGGTGAAGAAATTTCCCGCCCCTTGTGGAACTCGAAGGTTCATTTCTGTGTTCACAAGAGCACGCCACTGACCCCTGTCATCCTGTCATGACAAAGATGACGGCCCATATCGTCGTATCAGTTTTTTCTTACAACATTTTTCCTTCCGAGAATTGTACATATGTCATCATGTAGTTGACAAGGAAGTCCTACATTCAAGTAATCGACCTTGCGTCAGGAAACTTCCAGCGAAATGACGTAACACTGGCGTGGCAGCGCCAGCTGTAGTCACCCGTCACGCCCTCATGGAGCTGAGGCCTTCTCGAGAAGCCGCCGGTTGTGCAGCTACTCAAGAACTTCCCAGCACTTTAGGTGAGCCGAAGGTTCATTACCGCATTCACAAGAGCCCTCCGGCTCTATCTTGAGCCGGACCAATCCCATACCATCCCATCATATCTCTCTAAGATCCATTTTAATATTATCAACCCATCTACATCTTGGTCTTCCTAGCGGTTTTTTCCTTCTGATTTTTCCACTAATATCCTGTATCCCTTCCCCGTCTCCCCCATTCGTGCTACATACCCTGTCCATCTCATCCTCCTTGACTTGATCATTCTAATTATATTTGGAGAAGAGTACAAGTTATGAAGCTCCTCAGTATGTAGTTTTGTCCAACCTCCCGTCACTTCAACTCTCTTCGGTCCAAATGTTTTCCTCAACACCCTGTTCTCAAATACCCTCAGTGTATGTTCCTCCCTTAATGTCAGAGACGAAGTTTCACACCCATACAGAACCACAAGCAAAATTATAATTTTGTATATTGTAATTTTTGTGTTTTTGGAGAGCAGACGAAAAGACAGAAGGTGCTGGACTGAATGGTAGCAAACATTACCCGAATTCAATTTCCTCTTCATTTTCCTCCTAAATGAGGTTTGATTTGTTATAGTCGTTCCCAAATATCTGAACTGTGCCGCATTTTCAAAACATGTTAGCTATCTTTATGTCATGATTTTGCCCTGCGTTCTGGTGACGAGAAAGCAACATATACTTAGTTTTCTTTGTGGTTGCTTCTAGACCAACCTCCTTACTAGCGTCAGTTAAAGATACTTAGTAACAACAGGAACATCAGAGCAATGTGTAGTGAACATGTCACAATAGGCACTTTACCACACATTGAATGGACCTTGAATACACGTGTTACCTAGCTGCAGGTATCCGTCGTGATCTCATATGAATTTCTTGTAATATCTAAGCATATATTTTATTGCTAGTGGGGTGGGACTAAGTCCCTTGTACTGCGGCCACTTCTGGCCTATTGTACCAGCCCCAGATGATGGGTGAGGGTCATTGTGGAGCAATTGGTGGAATGAGGATTGACAGGGGAAACCAAAGGACTCGGAGGAAACCTGCCCCAGCGCCACTGTGTCCACCACAAATCCCACTTGACCAGACTCTGGATCGAAACCGGGCCGCCGCGGTAAGAAGCCAGCGACTAACAGCTTGAGCTATGGCGCGGCCTTTAATATCTAAGTATCTATCTATGGCTCTACAGCCCTTCGTTGGCCCTTAGCCGCTTTTTTAAAAGAACCTCATATCTCCGAAGGAGGGCACTGAGCCAAATTAACGGACGTTTCCCGCCCAACAGCAGTCTCTAATACCTCTGGTAGATGGAGGAAGCATTATAGATACCGCTCAGCTAGTAGAGCCGGTCTCGCTGGCTGGGCGGGACTGATGGCAAGCACCAGTACCGGTAGGTTATAGAGACTGGTAGAAATCATAGAGGGAAGCACAATGGACCAATACAGGTCCCAGTGTATGAGGAAACCCACCTTCTCCAATAACTAACTAACTAACTAGCCGCTTTTTCAGTTTCTTGATCTTTTACACACGGCAAGTCTCCTCGGACGGTGGATGAACCCATCACAAGGCCGCTACCTACACAGAATAAACGCACACAGACATTCATGCCTCGAGTGGCATTCGAAACCACGATCCCATTGTTTGAAGGGGCCTTAGACAGCTCCGTCACTGTTGACACTTCATGCATTAGGCAAAGGTAAAGTTGTCCCTGTGCTTAACTGAATAAGCACAACGCCATGAAGACGTATGGGGCAGTGGATGTATAGATCCAGGTATTCTTGATCTCGGTACTTGGAGGTGAGTGGTCACCTTCACGCCCCGGCCGCTGTACCTCCAGGGAAAGAGCTCCCGGTACCCACTTGATAGGGGGTTGAGTGGGCCCCATAACCGGTCCGGACGACGTGGAGAAAAGCCCCTACCAGGACTCGAACTCCGACCCCTTGGTCGTCCGGTCCATAGGCAGTCGCTATACCGACTGCGCTACCCCGGCTCTCATAATACTGATACTAAACTCCGTGGCCTGTAGTCCGCAAGCGAACTATACCGACCGAGCCCTCTATCCGCAAAGTAATACAGATACTACAGAATATAAAATGAAAATACATATACATTTTTTGTGCAAACGTAGCAATTTATTAAAAAGTTTTTGAGATCTGAGATTGTCACGGCATTGTCTGTGAAGAATACTACTACGACAGTCAATAAGTTCGTGGAATGGCCGCAAAGCGTCGTACGGGAATTTACTTCCTATACGAGTATGTCTCAGCAATGTTTTCGACAGCTATATCAACGTTGGCAGGCTTGCATAGCGGCCAACGGCCACTATTTTGAGGGCCGATGTGGATCTGCGTAAGTGTATATGAATACCTTGTAATATGATGTGATAAAACCACATTCCACGAACTTAATGACTCTAACACGTATTTACTCGAATATACAAACGTTCGATTTGAAAACCTGAAGAGATTAGATTACTACGGATGCTTAGACATACTCGTAGGTGATATAATAATATGAAGAGATAAGGTCTGAAGTTTTGGACTGTATCCGTTTGTTTCATACTTCGTTGCATCTTGTTGTGTAATTCAATAGATTATTATTATTATTATTATTATTAGAGGGGGTGGGTTTCCCCATGCACTTAGACCAGTTATTGGTCCATTGTGCATCCCCCTTTAATTTCTACTGTCACCATACCCTACCGGTACTGGTGTGTGATATCAGCCCCGTTCAGCCAACGAGGTCGACCGTCGGTGCCTGATATTTCCCCCATCTACCAGAGGCATTGGAAACTACTTGGGCGGGAAATTGTTGCCTAATTTTGCTCAGAGGTCTCCTGGAGACATGAGGATCTTTTACGTGCCGTAATCTACGACACGGGACCCACGGCTTAAAGTCCCTCCCGGAGGACTTGTTCCCTGAAATTTTCCGCTAGACTACGGAGGCCGCTAATTCAGTAGATGATATTTATTAGATTTCTGTCAACACAACACCATTTCCAGCAGGTGGAGTCTGCTATCTATGACAAGTTTCAACGCATGTGTGCCATTTTCAGGTCCAATTGTATTTACAATTATTCTGTCACTTCC
>NW_019742557.1:195175-222403 GCF_002891405.2 Cryptotermes secundus | reverse complement strand
AACTGGCTCTACAGCCCCCCTTGGGACCAGGCCTCTGATATTCGGTTTAATGGTCATTTTACAGATGGTAAGACTTTGGACGAGTGATCAGCTCGTCGCAAGGCCGCTGTCTACACACAGGACCAAACAAACACAAAATAAACACACACATTCCAAACATCCATGCCTTATCTTGGATTCGAGCCCACGATCCCGGCTTCCGAGCGACCGAAGACAATACATACATGCCTTAGACCGCTCGGCTATCATGACCGGCACTCTGTCACATACTTAACGTAAATTTTCCGTGTAAACCGAATGGATCTACCTGTGTATTGTGCAATATACATAGCTGTACCGCGTCACGTGAAATTAGTGCTGCTATATCTGTTCGGACCTTCCAAATCATAAAATGCAACACTTCTGTAGGTATCGCGTATAACATCTTGTCATTTGAATTTGCTGCTGTAGCCTGCTCTCTTTCATCAAGGGATTACCGGCATAGAATTAAACTCCGAATGGGTTCTGTACCCTCCTCGTCTTTTGTGGGAAAGTGGCATCCAGCTGACGCTGCGTTTATAGCCCTGGTCTGCTCCCCAACTGTCGCTCCCATAGTCGCCACATGTCGTCTCAGATGCTAGTGTTTCTCAGTCATTTGTCCGACAACCGCAGCCGGCCCGCAGATTCTTGTTAGCCTTAGGTCAATATGACCGCCTCTGTGGTCTAGTGGTCAGAGTTCCTGGCTACAGATCCGGAGGTCCCGGGTTCGATTGCTGGCGCTACCAGATTTTCTGAGAAGTAGTGGGTCTGGAACGGGGTCTACTCAGCCTCGTGAGGATAATTGAGGAGCTATTTCAAGGTCTCCGGTCTATATAACTGAGATTAACGGCCGTGGGGTTCCGTTGCGCTGTCACGCGACACCCTCTATCCTATAAAGTTGGCACTAACTTCGCCGACAAGCGGCGGTCGCTCGGTCGGTAAAGTTCACTTGCGGACTAGAGGCCACAGAGTTAGGTCAATGTATTTATGACTTGGTTCATCCTGACGTCACACTAATTATCTTGACCTCGGTACTGGATAGTGAGCTGTAAGCTTCACACCCCGGCCGCTCTACCCCCGGAGAAAGAGCCTCCAGTACCCGTTGGGCAGGAGGCTGGAGGGGCCTCAGAGCCGCTTTCAAGTCGAACTTTAAGTTATGTTACAACCGACGGTTAATCGGCCAGTTTGTCATGGAATAAAGCACCCATCTTGGGCTTTATTAATGTGGGGACGTTCTCTCTGACGTGAGGACGAGTCTGTCGTTTGCTAGAGAGAGCTGGTTTGGCGCTATGGAGAAGAGAAAAATGTTTTGGCCTTACTTGGTATCAAAGCCCGGTTGTTCTGGCTCCTCTTTACAAAGTCAGAAGGAACAATAAAAATTCTCGTGAAACCAGTACCTGCTTTGCCCGTCTGTGATTTAATGGCATTGTCCTGTCTGGGCTAATCACACACTGCAGTGCATAGGAAGGAACAACAAAGGTCTGTGGGAACTGCCCACATTCAAGCAAGTGTGAAAACGCAAGCTTCATTGCTTAGCAACGACTAGTAAACAGCGGTTGCTAGGCAAAGCCTACAACAATACGGACAGGAACACTTCGAACCGTATAGGAGCTGGGATGTACGGCCGAGGTATCGCAGTAGATGGACACCGTGGTACCGGGGATTGGTAGCTTTTCGAGCCGCAAAGCGGTGTTTCACTGCCGAAGTGATTGCGTCGCTGTCCTGCGGTGCGGCCAATGCGTCGTAGGATGGTGGCGCCGTGACGGACAGCGACGACGAGCTCCAATCACTTCGGCAGTGAAACACCGCTTTGCGGCTCGAAAAGCTACCAATCCCCGGTACCACGGTGTCCATCTACTGCGATACCTCGGCCGTACATCCCAGCTCCTCTACGGTTCGAAGTGTTCCTGTCCGTATTGTTGTAGGCTTTGCCTAGCAACCGCTGTTTACTCGTCGTTGCTAAGCAATGAAGCTTGCGTTGTCACACTTGCTTGAATGTGGGCAGTTCCCACAGGTCTTTGTTAACACTTGACGGGTTTACAGCGAGTGGATGCAAAGCCTACTCGGGCCGCCAGTACATTCCGCACAGCTGGTTGCCCAAGAAAAGTTTATAGCAAAAAGATTATGGCTTCTTCGCTTTTTAACCTCACGGCACGGGTTCCCAGTGTGGCGTCGGTTCCGACTTGCATTCCAAAGGTAATTTAAGCTTGTGATCCTCTGAAGGCCTGAGACAGTGGTCTTTTTATTATTATAAGTATTACGAGTAGGTTGCACATTATCCATCGTCGTAAGTATATTTAAAATACTCTATGTTTCGGCAACTGGATGTGCGTTCGTCATTAGGTGAAGGGAGAAGATGTAGCTTCCGATGAACTGTGTATTTTGAATGTACCTAAAACGACGTGTAGTTTCCAACGTTATGTTTATACAGAGAGTTGTTTGTAACTCTGCTGAACGGTTGACGGCTCTGCGCTCCACGGTGACCGGTGCTCCGATTGCCGTGAGGTGCATACAAATTTCGCCGATGAATCAGCATGCCTGATGACCGATAACATTTGGAATGAAGGGAAATAATTAACTTATGGACCGCTTGACGGCATTATGTTTCACGGGGGACAATGCGGTTGACGCGTGAGAAATTTTTATGGTTTGTTATCAGAGGGCGGCCGTTATCAGCTCCTTTAGCCGATTGTTCTCAATTACAATTAGTGAGCAGTGTGTTACGTCATGGTGAGGTATACTTTAGAGCAACGTGTATTTCTGTATGACAACAACTCCGTGGCTTGAGTCCGCAAGCGAACTATACCGACCGACTGACCGATTTCTGTATGACACTTACGTGAAATTCGGATCTGCTAGGAAGTGTCGGCGAAAATTTCGACGTAAATTTCGTGACGAAAGAGTTCCTAGCAGACAAATAATTCACAATTTGGTGAATAAATTTACAACTACGGGACTCTTTAATAGTCAAGGAACAGAAACATAAGTGTCGAGTGCTTACTGAGGAGAAGGTAGATGATATAGGAGCCAGACTTGAACATACACCTAGAAAGTCACTGAAACGTCTAACTCGAGAGACGGGAATGTCAATTGCTGAAGCTTGGACCATATAAAGCGACAGTAACTTACGCCTTGCAGCCTTGCGATCCAGCTGGCAGGGTTCATTTTTGCAGTTGGTTTTTACGGTCTGTCAGCGAAGGTGAGATCGACCCGCAGTTGACATTTTGTCCATCAACAAATCTCACATAAATCGACCTGGGTTCGAATCCAGGCAGCCGCAGTAGAAAGCCAGAAGTATGGCACAGCCTTTTATATATTATTTTATTGTTTTTTTTTATCTTTTAGACAACTTTGTAGTTATTTTGGTAATGTAGTAGATATTTAATATTTTGTGTATACTGGTTATGTAGAAGGTAAAGGTAAAGCTGTCCCTGTGCTTAACGAATTAAGCACTATGCCATGAAGGCGTATGGGGAAGTGGATGTATAGATCCATATTTTCTTTACCTCAGCACTAGCTGGAGGTGAGTGCTTCACGCGCCGGCCGCTTTACCCCCAGGAAAGAGCCCCCGGTATCCATTGGAAAGAGCGCGCCAGAACCGGTCTGGACGATGTTGAGAAGAGAAAATTCTTGATCCTACCGGGACTCGATCATCCAGTCCTTAGACAGTCGCAGTAGCGTTGAACGTGAGGATATACAAATTAGTATTTTATTCCGGTTAGACCTATGTATGAAACATGGTCTGTTATTTTGAGGGAAGAACATAAACTGGACGTGATTGAAGATAAAGCGCCAAGAAACTAACAAAAAAGAAAGAAAATAAATGAAGAACATAACGCGTAGCTTACTGATTCGTGCAGGTATCCAGGAAACAGCGTCGAGTGATAGGATAACTCATGAGTGACAAATTATGAATGATTCGGAAGTAAACTGTCGTGGTCTGTCACTGGAGGAACTGCGAAATACCACGAAATATCTTCAGTTAGGATAGCCACTGTCCGGGCCGATATTCGAACCGATCATCTCCCGAATAAAAATCTACGTCATTATCATTACACCATCCAGCTCACTGATTTCTGCAGCGTTCAAGAGTTCTATCTTCTGGGATATGACGCCCTTGGCTTCTCCTTCGACCCTGAATATTAAGGTGAATATTCCTCCGAAGCATCGGTTGATTTTCAAAGGACTAAACGGCGTCCTTTCCCAGAAGATAGAACTATGAGGCCGTACCATAACTCAAGCGATTAGTCGCTGGCTTCCCACCGCGGCGGCCCGGGTTCGATCCAGGTTCTGGTCAAGTGGGATTTGTGGTGGACAAAGTGGCGCTGGGGCAGGTTTTCTCTGAGTACTTCGGTTTCCCCTGCCAATCTTCATTCCACCAATTGCTCCACAGTCACCCTCACCTATCATCTGGGGCTGGTACAATAGGCCAGAAGTGGCCGCAGTACAAGGTACTTAGTCCCACCCCACTACAGCTATGAGAACCTCAAATCTCAATAGTATTGTTAGGATATGAAGCTACAGTAAGCTTGGTATATACCAAGTCTGGGGCATACAGGTATCTTCATGGGTAAAATCTATTGGAGAACTTGAGGATCTGGGCTTCAAAATGGTCTTAGCGAATATGCTATGAGGGTGGAAAGTGGACAAAACCTACTCAATCTCATGCCCACTAGTGACCACTAGTGACACACTAGCAGTGTTGAACCAGGCTTATGGTTACCTCATGGGGTTCTAACACCAGACCACGATGACCACCAGGATTTTCCTAACAGGTGGGGAAGGTTAGAAGCCAGAAAATATTCGTAGAAACTGACGTTTAAGCCGCTTAACGCTAATTTCACTGATCGCCCTAGAGTATTCGGTATGATATATATTTTAAACATTTTTAATTTTTGGTGTACTCATTTTTTTTTTAATTTGGCTTTTTGTAACTCCAGTGAGGGGGAAGATTGCTTCCCCCGGTCGGAGCCCATGCACGAGATCCATTGACCAGACTATTAATAGTTGGTTTGGTTTATTACTTGAGCACATATGGTGCTGAAGAATGTTTGCTTACACAATATTTCACCATGACCCACGTAAACATCAATCTGCAGCAAGCACATGGCTGTGTAACGTGAGCAATGAATGTACGTATTTAAAGCTAACATCTGCTGCGCAATGTTTGTGCGCGATCAAATAAACCAATTCCGCTCGAACTGGATAAATCCAGTTCAAACTCGTAGCCCATCCAGCCGTATCGTTTATTGTGGAAACAAAGACAGCAAAACGGTTCCTGGTGTTTGTGTGCGCATGTCGAGTGCGCAGTCATGGTCGTACTAGCCTTGTTGAAAATTTCTGCAGAAAACGATGCTGTTTTTGTCCTCTACAGCCATTGTTGTTGTCTGAAGTTCTTCTGAGTTTTATTCTTAAGTTTTCAGCCTACAAGTAAAAAAAGGTAATATACCGTGAACGCCCATTGGGTTGTGAGACTTCGAGGTTCCCACGTTTTCTTACAGTGGACTCACAGAAGGCCGTTGAGGTTGTCAGCCTTACGCGCCGGCCGCCCATTAACCCCAGGAAGATTCCTCGTACTCATTTCTGTCACGTGAGTCAACCCCAGGGACGTAGCGCGGCTGGAGGGATTATACCAATTGAAATATCCAGTGCCAAGAAATCTGCGGGTTTACGTCCTTTGTTGCTGGGAGGTTATATTAAGAACAGCAAATAACTTGAGCCTGGACGAAATCATACGGTAAAAATTTCCAAAAACCGGTTGGAAAACATAGTATAGTATTTTCAAAAACATTCAGAAATAAAAATTACAGGCAGGAAAATGCTTGCTACCATTCAGTTCAGTCTCCAATGTAAAAAAGGTAAAGTTGCCCCTGTGCTTAACTAATTAAGCACTACACCATGACGGCGTATGGGGGAGTGGATGTATAGGTCCGTATTTTCTTGACCTCGGCAATAGCTGGAGGTGAGGAGTCAGCTTCACGCCCCTGTCGCTTTACCGCCTGGGAAAGAGCCCCCAGTACCCATTGTATGTCTAAAGGAGGTTAGGTGGGCCCCAGAGCCGATCTGGACTACATGGAGAAGAGACAATTCTTGATCCTACTGGGACTCGAAGTCCGACCCCTCGGTCGTCTAGTCCGTAGCCAGTCGCTATACTGGCAGTGCTATCCCGGCTTCTTACCTACCCAATCGTCTTGATTCGCAGGACTGAATATTTCTTCGCACAATTTGTATACATCGTCCATTTTGAGTGCGGCGTGTTTGCCGCGGCACACCAAGTGATGATAAAGCTAATCACTTCTGTGAGACTGAGTTCTGGTAGACAGGCAACTTCGCCTCAAAAGATTTTCTTTTATTTGTTAATGAGCAACGTAATTCTGGCAAAATATTTTCAAAGGTTTTTCTTTCCTGACAGTCATTTCATAGTCACATTTTTCGAGACCCACATGGGGCCTTGCCCCATACAGTGTCGTTATAGGCGACACTGCCTAATACTAGATTCGAGTCGGTGACAGATTAATATGATTAATTTCGCTTTCGGATTGCAAGTTCAATGTTACCTACAGGTTCTGCCATGATTTTTCTCCAATGGCGGGGAGGTGCAATCGCTTTTCCAGGAGGGAGCTAAATATCTGTTTAAAACTTCTAAGCCATATACAACAATTTTTGCTGATAATCATAGAGCGTAGGTTCCCAAAGAGAGGGCAGACCCCCTTGTGGGGCCGCGGAGTCAGAGGGCGTGTTGTTTGTATAAATACAATTTAAACGAAGTATGGAGAAATATTTTTAAAATCCTTTGCTTGATTGAAGCAATTTAGCTGTTATACAATATTACAGAATTAAAATTAATAGATAATTGGCAGTTTTACGAAGTAAACAACAATATAAAGAGAGCCGAGATAGCGTAGTCGGTATAGAGACTGGCTACGGGCTGGACGACCGAGGGGTTGAAGTTCGAGTCCCGGTAGGGGTCCAGACCGGCTGTGACGCTCATCCAGCCTCCTTTACAACGGGTACCGGGGGCTCTTTCTCGGAGGTAAAGCGCCCAGGGCGTGAAGCTGTTTACTCACCTCCAACTAGTGCCAAGGTAAAAAAAAAAGTGGATATGTAGATCCACTCGCCCATAAGTCTTCATGGCGTAGTGCTTAATTAGTTAAGCTTGGGGACAACATTACCTTACCTTAAACATCAATATAAGGGGCTCAGCTTTGCGGTTTTGTGAGGTTTACCGTTAAACCAATCACTCCATCGTTTTAAAGGGGTACTACAAAACTACTCAACCCCTCAAGTTGACCATTTCCACCCTTAAATTTCTGCAGTTTCTAGGACCGGAAAGCTGAGTATCGAGCCATACAACTGTTGTCACAAAACTTACGAAGCCATCTTATTCAATGTTAGTGTAAGTTAGTGAGTAAAGGCATTTATATTGTAGATATTCTTCAATGAGCTATTCCACTGGTAAAACGTAGAAATGGTTCAGTGACATATTACGATGTGTCAACAGGTAACATTTTAAGTAAGATTTGAGGTTTTTACGGGGGTGAGTATGAAGATTGCCGTCTTCTGGGATGTGGCGCCGTGTAGATCTTGTGTAAACCGACATTTCGGAGTAACGTATCGCCTCAATCTTCAGGGTAGAAAAATACGCGAGCGATGAACCAGCGTGAGCGGTGGCTGCAGGTAACATCTCAGTTCCATGGTGTACAGACGTAGAAAATATTCATTCATTCATTCATCAGTAATCTGTCAAGATGACAGGTCCACAGTCTCTTCCAAAACAGTTCCTCCACTTGATGCGATCTAGAGCTTTCTCCTTCAAATGAGAATATCCTCTTCTGTCCCCAAGGTCATCCAGCATGTTCTTACGTCTTCTTCCTCGTCATCTTGTCACTTCTATCCTCCCCTCTGTCATTCCTTGAATACCTTCTTTTAGAAGGCAGTTACCGTGTAAGATATGACCAATCCAATTAGCCTTCCGTTTTCTTATTTCGTGTAGGATATTCCTCTGCTCCCTGATTCTAAATAACACTTCTTCATTTCTCACATAATCGGTCCAACTGATCTTCTCCATCCTTCTCCAACACCACATTTCGAAGCTTTCCAGGTGTTTCTGATCTACTGCCCTAAGTGTCCAAGTTTCAGCCCCATATAAAGCAATGCTCCAAATGTAGCATTTCACTAGTTTCGCTTAATATTTACTACGAGTAATCCTTACAGTCCAGTATCGAATTCAAACAAGCGATGTTTTCTGAAACCGTACACTAATGCAAAAGTTTGCGCAGGTCAACGAATTGCACCATATCAAGGTTAACGGACCTCAGTAGTAGTTTAGTAAGAAGCTAAGCGAATGACGGATTGAAACTACCGTTTTGCCGTTTTATTAATGCTTAAAAGTGAGTAAGGAAATCGAGAAGCTCACGGAATATGAAGAGCGAACTGTAATTCGGTTTTATGATTGCATAAAATTTCCATCCGTTTGAAATTTGCAGTCAACTTGTTACAGTGTATGGGGAGATGAGGTCATTGGATTTTTTTCAATTTACCTAGCCCTTCCAGCTGCACTATGACCCTGGGGTCGACTCAGCCTCTAACAGAAATGAGTACCAGGTATCTTCCTGGGGGGGTAAAGTGCGGCCGGCGCATAAGGCTGACAACCTCACCGCCATCTGTGAGCCGATTGTCTAGAAAATGTGGGTACCTCAACATCTCACAACCCTATGGGCCTTCACTGCCTGTTACACTGACAGTTTTACCTTTACCTTTTACTTACAATATATTGCCGTGTACAGTGCAACTTATTATTCCTTTTCACGACGAGTTTCAGCGGTACACGTTCATCATCAGGTGTCTCTAATTCGCTAAAATTGTTGCAGTGTATGGTATGTCCAACTCATCATATGACGTGTGAATGCTACATCTCTTTAATTTAAAATAAATGGACTTCAGTTAAAGTTAATAAAAACTAATTTAAATTTCAATATTTACCTTGGGGTCGTCGTCCTTTTATCCAGACGACATTGTCCGAGGTCTCGTTTCGATTTACTTACGCAGCGGCATGGGTGTTCGTATGTTATTGTGTAGTTCCCAAATATGTTCGTGTAGTTATGGTGTATGGCCCTTTGCCTGTAGGTTCTTCACTCTGCCTGTGTAGTAGAGTTGTTATCGTTCTATGTATGTACACCTTATCTTGTTGCTAATTCGCTAAAATTGTTGTACTGTATAGTATGTCCAACATATCATATCACATGTGAATGCGATATCTCTTAACTTAAAATAGAAATTTTAAATTAAGAAATTAATTTTTGGTATTAATGTTTGTTATAGTTCTTTATTTTTTAAATTATTTAAAAAACTGCATGTGAGGAACAGTCACTTGGCTCCCGCCACCCCACCCCACCCCCCAGGCTGTTTAGTAATTACTGTTAAGTTATAAAAACGTATCCAGCGGTGCATAGTTTATTTGTCCTGTTAGCTTACTTTCATAATGACTCACTTCTTTTGCAGTCTAACGGTTCACGAAGCAGGTTGATCTAGCTGTAATGCTGTAGACTTGTATTCGGAAGGTCTTGGTTCGAATCTCTGTCGGTACACCGGCTGACCTGACTCAGGACTGTCCTTCCAAGCAAAATCTGACATAGTAGGCTACCGCGATGAGGCCACAACCGATTCTTTCGTTGTCTTTCCAATTCATCAGTCAGTTAGCTTACCATTCGGCGGTAGCTACCGATAGCGTCGCAAAATAACCCACTTCTACCAAACAGAGATTAACAGTTCTGTATGTCTCTTCCGTCTTTTATGTCACTTTGTTTTCTTGGAAAATAAAAATAGGTTTACAATATCACCATTTTAAGTGTCGCGTCTGTGTGTCCTCCCTTTGAACTTCCGAACCAATGGACCGATTTTCATGAAATTTAGTCGGAATGTTATGCCATTATATTCTATCCCAGTGTCCTACCTTATAAATTTCTGGTGCCCGTAATATCCACACGACGGACGCTCGAACTTGTGAGGTGGGAGCACACAAGCGCCACTTGATGTGGAGTTCTGAAGTTATGTTACACCCTCTATTAAGGCACGTACCAAACAATGTGAGATAACAGATGACATCTTCATGAAATCTATATTTAGCTGCTCGTGTGACACCGATGATTAATCAGTCATGGGAGAAATTTGGCACGGAGACAGAATATGAACACGTTGAAGAATACTATCTTCTGGGTTATAACGCCGTGTAGTTCGGTAGAAATCCACCAAAGTTTCGCAGGAACACTGGTGAACTATAGAACTACACGCCGTTAAACCCTGGTCATACTCACCGCTGTGATTACTTTGGATCCAGTATGCCTACATGTTACGCGTGAAAGTCAAAGGTTATAAAACATGGTGAGGGGGCGAAGTTTTGAGGTTATGTCCGACACATTTAACTTAGATGGAATCAATATATATATATACAGGTCATCATACTTTCGCAGTACTAATAGTAATAGATTTTTATGACTCAATGTCTGTGTAGTAGGAAAGTAAACTTTAGGTGTTATGCTCTGAAATCTTTTGTTCTCTTTTCCTTTTTGCTGTCTTACTGTCTGTCTGTGTGTCTGTCTCTCTCTCTCTTGTTTCCTTCTTCTTGTTTCTATATATTGTCACGTGTCCGGGGTTTGCGTGACTAATAGTAAGGGTTCTGGATTGAAAGATTGGATTATTGACGCCTTCTTTACAATTGAAATGAAATATAACAGCTCACAATCAATGGCTCCATTCCTTACTGGACTACAAGTGTCTTCGTTTCCACTGTGACTGACTTGGTTCTGATTTACAAATCGGTTACACCTTCAGCCTGCATTATCCCCTGGTTAACACTGCACAGCTGAATACTCAACTACTCTTACGAATGAATCCGAATGAATTCACGAATGAACTCTCTTTTATAATTCGGGTCGATCCGAAGAGAAACCACCAGTTCGAACAGTTCGTCTGTTATTATCTGTGTTTTGTCTGTTGCAACGAAACGTGCCTAGCGACTTGCTACCCAGCAACAGAGGTCCTCCCACTGTTGACTGCGTAACCTTGGAATGTGTTTACCGAACCGTAATCTAGCATTGGTTATATTCGTAACGATATTGTCCTTTTTCTATTTTATGTCTGTCTCGATCTATTTTATGCTGTTCGCCAAGAATAATTAGAATGATCAAGTCAAGGAGGTTGAGATGGGCAGGGTATGTAGGACGAATGGGGGCGAAGAGGAATTATATAGCATTTTGGTGGGAAAGCCCGAAGGAAAGAGACCACTAGGAAGACCTAGACGTAGGTGGATGATATTATTAAAATGGATCTTAGAGAGATAGGAGAGGCTGATATGGAGTGGATTGATCTGGCTCAGGATAGAGACAAGTTGAGGGCAGTTGTGAACATAGTAATGAACCTTCGGGTTCCATAAAATGTTGGTTAATTGTTGAGTAGCTGAACAACTGGTGGTTTCTCAAGAAAGGCTCAGCCCCATGTAGTTAGTCTCGATCTAGGCCGCGCCATAGCTAAGGCGGTTATTCGCTGGCTTCCCACCGCGAACCCGGGTCAGGTCATGTGGGATTTGTGGTGGACTAAGTGACGATGGGTAGGTTTTCTCCGAGTACTTCGGTTTCCCCTGCCAATCTTCATGCCACCAATTGCTCCACAATCACCATCATCTATCATCTGGGTTGGTATAATAGGCCAGTAGTGTCCTATCTATTTAGTTAGTTCAAAAGTAGAGGGTAAAATGCTAACCTCCTATGCTGAAATTTTCTAAGTTAATTGTAATTGAACAGCTTCAAGTCTGACTGATGATTCAGAAAATTGCGACCTTCACGTGACACTGATCATGCTGTTACATGACTATGAAATTTTGGGCTGAACTTCATATGAACCGTTTATTCCTACGGCCTGACATTGCCAGCAATTAACAGACATTTCTTATTAGACAGACTGACGTTTTACAAACAAATGACACCATCATTTTTCACTCGTGATCAACATATGTTTAGAATTCGTTCTCAGCTCAGTTGTTAAGAAGCGCGACGGAAGGCAGCAATGAGGCAACGGAGTTAACGGACCTCTGTGATAATGACGCACTGAAACAATACGTCCAGTTCTCTCGCCCGCAGAGACTTTCACGTCGATATGTGAAGCTCTGTTGCAGGTATCCATTCATGACATTTTCCACTTGGTACCAATGAACCCTGAAATAAACGCCCATTTTGTTGCGTTTTTACTTCGATGTTCGTTGACCTCTGCACGGTTACGAATTAAATTTGGCACCAAACTTCATCGGCCAAGAAGAATTCCGTCTTCTGGGATGAGGCGCCGTGCAGATATTGTGTAAACCGACGTTTCGGAGGAACGTATCACCTCCATCCGCGAGCGAGGAACCAGCGTGAGCAGGTGGCTGCAGATCTACACGGCACCACATCCCAGAAGACGGAATTCTTCATAGTCACTGCCGTGAAAACCTTAAATCTTCATCGGCCAAATTTTCTTCTTATTCTTTTTCGAGGTTCTCCCACTTCCTTAAGGGTTCCTCGCACCAAGGTCCCATATTTCGTGATGTTCTTCGAGCCGGGATAACGCAGTTGGTATGGCGACTGGTTACGGACTAGACGATTGAGGGGTCGGAGTTCGAGTCCCGGTAGGGGCGAGAATTTGCTCTTCTCCATGTTGGCCAGACTTGTTCTGTGGGCTACCCAGCATCCTATCCAATGGGTAAGGGGGGCTGTTCCCAAAGTGGGTAAGCCACCGAGGCCTGAAGCTTACCATTCAAACTAGTGCCCAGGTCAAGAATGTATGGATCTATACATCCACTCCCCCATACATCTTTATGGCGTTGTGCTTAATTAGTTAAGCACAGGGACAACTTTACCTTCATCTTCCTCAGATCCTCGGTTAGGGCTCGGTCCCTCGTCAGTTCCATTCTGCCATCTTGACGGCGCCCTGCTCGTCTCCAATCCTGCCCTAGGCGAGGTCGTCGGTTACCTCCCACTCGAAGAGCAGTCGTTTTCGCGATCCGTTTTTCTGTTGTTTTTAATTACGTCATTCCGGACTTTATCCTGAGTTGTTTTCCTTACGAGTCTTATCTGAAAACCTATTTATGTTATCGATTCTTTTCCATGGCTGCTTCATGTGTCCTTAAAGGTTGTGTAACAGGGATGGATTCGATATCTTTTCTCATGTACGTATTATATATATGTGAGAGAGCATTGTGATAATGGGGGGGGTCGCTCTAGAGATTTTGACGGGTTTATACATTTTCAGCACCCCTGAATAAGAAAATATGGATTTGTGAACGCCGTCAGTGTATCTCTTTGTGTGCGCCTCGCTAACCCATGAACGGCTGGCTGGATTTCATTTATATTCAGTTTCTAAGAGTTAGCCACCTTAGGTCACTGCCCGATGAATATATGAACATTCCAGATTTAAACTGGGGGGGGGCTTATGATGGGCCGCAAAATGGCGATTTCTTTGAAAACGGTTCTGACGATTTTGATTTCGAATCATTTAAGGAGCTACATCTCCACTTCGCACGCCTTTATGTCGCGACCCTTGTCCCATTCTGTGCTAAGGTCAGCTTCTCCCACCGCGTTTCCATCTTGTCTCTGTTCTAACGATGAACCCTTCTCTCACGAGTGTGGCATACATTCTTGGCGTTGTAGCCATCTCAGTTAGGAATGCATGTCCTAACCTCTTGTCCTGTGGTGTAGGTCAATAAATACGCCCATACAGGCTGGACGACTGGGGTTCGTTTCCCGGCAGGGTATTTCCCTTTTTTTTGTCATGTCAACACCAGCTCTGGGGTTCGCTCAGTTTTCTCTCCCAACTGTATCGGAGGGCCCTGTTTCCAGGAACAAGACAGCTGGAGTGTGATGCTAAGCACGCATCCCCATCTAATGCAGAAGTTAAGAACCCATCTTATAAGTCATCCCTACACGTAACAATGTCGTACGAAAAACAATAAACCTGGAAGTCTCAACACTGATTTTTCATTCATTCAGTACACGGGTTTGTCTTCTCGCCAATTTCAATATAATTACATGTATATCTAACAGTGACCAGTTGTACGTGAATTTAATGTTTCTTTATTATGAAGGACCTCGTAGTCGCGATCAGCTTATTATGATAAACTGGTAACATCTACAAATTGTAGCTCAAAAGATGTGGGAAATGTACGTGTTCACAGAGATGGCACCATAATATTATTAGAATGATCAGTTCAGAGACGATGTAATGGGTAGGTAATGCTTGCTACCATTCAGTCCAGAACCTTTTGTCTCCTCATCTGCTGTCTAAAAATATAAAAATTAGAACATACAAGACTATAATTTTACCTGTGGTTCTGTATGGTTGTGAAACTTGTCTCCGACATTAAGGGAGGAATATAGACTGAGGGCGTTTGAGAACAGGGTGTTGAGGAGAATATTTGGACCAAAGAGAGATAAAGTGACAGGAAGTTGGAGAAAGCTGCATAATGAGGAGCTTCATAACTTGTACTCTTCTCCAACTGTAATTAGAATGGACAAGTCAAGGAAGATGAGATGGGCAGGGCATGCAGCACGAATGGAAGGAAGAAGAATGCATATAGGATATTGGTGGGAAAGCCAGAAGGAAAGTGACCACTAGGAAGACTAAAACATAGGTGGATGGACAATATTAAAATGGATTTTAGATACAGGGTGTGATGGTATGGATTGGATTGATCTGGCTCAGGATAGAGCCCAGTGGAGGGCTCTTGTGAACCTTCGGGTTCTATAAAATGTTGGGAAGTTCTGAGTAGCTTCTCAAGGACTCAGCACCGTGAGTGAGTCACAATTGCGTGAATAGGCCAGTTGACCTGTATTATAGTAAACATGTGACAGAGTCATGAACTGCGGGTTTCCGCCATCTTCTGTTGCTCCCTGCAGATAGGGGCCGTGCTACAGTCTTAATATTAAAAGAACGCCCAAATGGAATGTGTAAGAGATTAAATGGAATACGGACACATGCGCCGTTACAACATAGGCTTATAATGGCAGATGAAGATAAAAGTAGAATGTGGTCATTGAATTGTAAATAAATTATGGTATTAACTGAATACAAGTTATTTAATTTTAAAACACATTCGTGGCTATTATAAACATGCTATAAGCATGATCAGTCAGTAACACGTGACTTGCTAAAAGTGGCACTAAATTTACTGAAGCATTTTTATCTGTATTCATCCGCAACTGTAAAGCCATCGTTTATATCACATAAGAGAAGCCGTCATTAGCAACTGTGATTGTTTATGACGTAAATACTTGAGAGAAGACCACTTAACATTTGTCCGCGTTAATTACGCAATTGAGAAACTGTATCTACTTACACGCTGTGATGAGACACTCATGCAGAATGAAATATGAAGATTACTCAATTCAGTATATCAGAATCAAGGCCGGTCACGGTAGCCGAGCGGTCTAAGGCATGCACTGTTTCGCTCGCTTGAAAACCGGGATCGTGGGTTCGAATCTCACTCAGGGCATGGATGTTTAGTTTGCGTGTGTGCGTTTTTCTGTGTTTGTGTACAGGTAGAGGCCTTGCGACGAGCTGATCACCCGCCCAAGGAGTCCTACCGAATGTGTAAGATCTAGAAAAACCGAAGTGAACGGAGAAGTTCATGGAGGTAGGCCTAGGCCCACTGGGGCTGTAGTCTCAAGAAAGAGAAAAAAAATATCAGAATCAAAGAGAAAAGGGCACAGATGTGTTTTTGGCCCCTCCAATTATGAATCAGGGAATTTTTTTTTTATTTCCCCTCTGTGATGAACACAATAAGCCCTGCTCTTTTGTTACGTTTCTAATGTACGAGCAGCTGTCCTCCAAACAAAGAACTTACATATCCTTACGGTGTCTGACGTTGCAAACCCTTCAGGCCTGAACAGGAGGGTCAGGAGGGTCAGGGTGGTCAGGGTAATGTACTGGTGTTACCTACACACCGCGCATGCCCAGTGCAAGGCAGATAGCTACCCCGGTTTCCTGTTTACTTCCTCATTGGGTTTTGGAATAAAGCCGAAGTAAACAGCACACACATATCCCGCCTGACTGGGCCACTCGTAACACAGAAGGAGCCTCTTGAAGTGCTTGGATATCCAGTCATTTCCGTTCATCCGATCCTACAGTTCATGAATTTTGTCCTTCGAGAGCAATGAAACCAGGAGGAAACGGTTATCAAAGTCATTGCCCATCTCGTGTCATCGCGAATTTCTGCAAATGGGTGAATATCTGTTAACCTGCATGTAAAAGTGAACGTGGATGTCATGTAGGAGCCGGGATAGCGCGGTCGGTATAGCGACTGCCTACGGACTGGATGACACAGAGGTCTGAGTTCGAGTCCCGGTAGGGTCAAGAACTTTCACTCCTCCATATTGTCTAGACCGGCTCTGGGGTTCACCCAACCTCGTACACAATGTGTACCGGAGGCTCTTTCCCGGGGTTAAAGCGGCCTGGGCGTGAAGCTGACCACTCATCTCCAAATAATGCCGAGTTCAAGAAAATGTTGATCTATACATCCACTCCCCCATACACCTTCATGGCGTAGTGCTTAATTAGTTAAGAACAGGGACAACTTTACCTTTACGTGGATACCATTTTGAACAGTTTGCGTCAAGAAAGTGCTTTTCTACGTAAGTTCTCACATAACCGACAGTATTTATTACAAATATTATACATTTTTATGAGTGCATAGAAACCTGTTTTACTACCAGTCACTCAATGTTTTCTTCATGATTAATTCTCCGTTCATGCCGGGGAGGCCGGTGCGTCTACATTACCGGTTCTTCCTTTATGTGCTTATTATTACTCGTTTTTTCAGTTTCGGAAGGGGTCGACCCCTCCGCAAGGTCCAGTTCTTGATGTTTTGTGACGGTACAGGAGAATCGGTAATTCGCTTCCCGATCTCATGTCTGGTCGTCTTTCTGTCGGTCTCGAACCTTGTTCCTCTGTTACACTGCTTTTGCGCCTGTTGTCTCTTCCCGAGCGTCCATCCTTTGTCCCTGGTGCGGTTCCTTCCGACTTCCTTGTGCCGTGCCACGTTCGCACGGCGGCTCGTCCCTCTGCGGGCGACGGCCAGTCCTTTTCGGTACCCATCCTGATCCTGGGTCCGTTCCTTCATTTTTCTGCGGTTTCGGTTACTACCCACTTCTTATTCGGGTCTCTGACCGGCATCGCTGTGGCGTATTCTACGGAGACCTCTTGTTATGCCGCCTCAGGTTTTGTGTCCACTGAGGTCGGCTTTTTCTCTTCCAGTCAGGCCATCATCTTCGCCTGGTTGGCTGGCAGTTCTTCTTGGTCGGCCTTCATTTCCTCTCGCCACGCTTTCGTATTGGTGTCCGCCTTTGCCTGGTTGGCGTCCAGCATTTCTCTCGTGACTTTCAAGAGCTCCATGTTTTCAATTTTTGTTTCGGTGTAATACTCGCTGTAGTCCAATAATCTCTTTCGGGATCCGGTCTGTACCACTTCTAACACCGTGTAACGTGTTACCTAGGTAACGCGACGAATAACTTCCACGTAGATTTAGCGAATATTTATTGGGCACACTCTTTTACACCAGCGAGTACAATTATTATCACGTTCAGTATCACAATTCATCTTGCGCCATTAATCTCGGTGTCTTCTTACTTCGTAGCTGTTTTCGGCGGCTGCTAGACTTCAACTGTCCACTGTCAACTGTCACCTAAACTGTCTGGTCAAAGTCAAAGTCAAAGTCATATTGCAACTGCCGGTCAGTCAGTCAGTCAGTCAGTAATCATGACTAGATATTTATTACTGTTTGACAGTTACGGTCTTGTTTTTTGTGAGACACCCTCTCTGACGGGAGGACGGGTCCTTTTTTTGTATATGCTGCTGGTCCTTGCCAGCGCAGTCTTTCTCGGGTCCGAGTCCCTCGGTACTCGCGACCATATATTACTGTTTCAAATTTGAGACTTCCCTTTTCGTCGCCTCCTACGACTCGCAGGGTCACGGTGGTGGTATTCGACCCCTCCTCCACACCTCATATAACACGTCACATTATTTCGTTGGGCACCAACGGGAAAGAAACCGCCTTGGTAACGAGGAATTATTTAAAAGGTGGGAGGAATGTGAAGAAGGTACAGGACTACAATAATGGACAGTGGGGAAAGCGAGTAGAGAATGGATGGAAACGTGAAACCCCCAAGAATAAGAAGAGAAGTGATCTATTTGTGTGCGGATTTTATCCAACTAGACTTCAGTTATTTTAGAAGTGTTTCATTTCATTCCAAATGTCGGTGCTGTCGCCATGTTTCTAATTTTCAGCACACATAAATAATTTTCCTACTACATGCACGCATCGCCATCTACCGAGAAGTTAATATAAGATTGGCGAGAAGCTGTTTACCAATTTACTCCAAAATTACTCAGACCTTATCGTAATAGAGTCTAAATACTTACCTGGAGCTATAACAGAAATTTCTCTAGTGTTGTTCCCATTACAGAAATCTACACTGCTACATTTTTCCTTTTAAACAATACAAATGTGAGCGGGTGACCTCTACTGGCACAAGGTTACATAATTACATAAAACTTGGTCATTTTTTTTGAAGGAGTAACAGTATAAAGGTGAGTCAGTATAGCGACTAGCTACAGGCTGAACAACCGAAGGGTCGGAATTCGAGTCCCGGTGGGGTCAAGAATTTTCACTTCTACATGTCGTTCAGACCGACTCTTGGGTTCACTCATCCTTCTATCCAATGGGTACCGGGAGCTCTTTCCCCATGGGTAAAGCGGCCGGGGCTTGTAGCTGACTACTCGCCTCCAACCAGTGCCGAGGTGAAGAAAACCTGGGTCCATATACCCACTCCCCTGTACGTCTTAATGACGTAGTGCTTACATAATTAAGAACAGGGACAACTTTACCTACTCTTAACATAATAAAGATGGTCAAATGAAACACCGAAACCAGATTAAAACGCCCCAACGATGGAATTGGAACTTTACCGTGATATGGTTCATGAAAGCAAAGGACCCGTGGGCGGTAGCGTTGCAAATGGTGGAGTCTGCCTTCTCGCACAGGCGGGGAGGTGAGTGCCAGCCGTAGAGCAACACCCTTGTTCTTCATATTTGGAGTTCTACGGGTAGGTGGTAACATTTCCGCTTACAGAATTTGAATATTCATGTGGTGCACACAGAATTCTACATTAGGCATGTAGACTGCAAGGGGAGACCTTTATTTTGTTCATCTTACGGCGCAGTCAGTATCTCAGAATCGTAAAGGATTTAGAAGGAAGCGGTGGAGGCCTGATCGAAATTGTTATCCGGGAATTCGCCTCAAGGTGGAGGATATAGTAAAACAAGTGAAAACCTCAGGATAACCAGTGTTGTCACCGAGATTCGAACCTCATATTTCGCGAATACAAGTGTAGAACGTTGCCTCTACTCCAATAAGACCGGTCATTGTACCTGTTAAACAGCATCCACAGATGTGCAGTGCATAATCTCTAATGGAGCACTGTGTCTGTCACGGCTACTGAGATCTGTTACTGATAGTTCAGAGGTCATCCAAAACTTATTTTTTAATTTGTCTATGCTCTTGTCAACATGCTCTTTCCTGGTACTCATTTCTGTTAGACACTGAGTCGACCCCAGGGCTATAGTGCGGCTGGAAGCATTAGGCAAATTGAAAAAAAAAATCCACCTCACCGGGACTCGAACCAGCAATCTTCCGGCTTGTAGCATAGTGCCTCAACTAACTACGCTACCGCGTGCCCCCGCTGTATCCAATTTCGCCTGTAGTATTTTGTAAATTCTGTTATTAGTGCAGTTTTATTTCTCGTATTTTTTTCACTTCGTTTTCAGTCCGAGGGCTTCCCCACGGTTCTCTTCATTGAACGCATTTTGGGGGCACCAATTTTCTGTCACCAGTTTTTGTTGTCCATGCTGCACTACCGTAAGATACCGATGGTCTAGCAAGCGTCTTATAAATCCATATTCTTGCATGCCTAGAGCTAATGACGGTTTAAAGTCGATACTACCGAATTACATAATATTGTTTCAATTTATTCAGAGGTTATTGGTAAGTAAAAGTAAGTAAAGGTATACCTTAACAGGCCGTGAAGGCCCATAGGTTTGTGAGATGTTGAGGTTCCCACATTTTCTAGACAATCTGCTCATGGATGGCGGCAAGGTTGTCAGCCCTACGCGCCAGCCGCCCTTTATCCCCAAGAATATTTCAAGAATATTCCTGGTACACATTTCTGTTAGAGGCTGAGTCGACCCCAGGGGCATAGTGCTGCCGGAAGGATTAGGTAAATTGAAAAAATCCACCTCATCTGGACTCGAACCCGCGACCTTCTGGCTTGTAACATAGTGCCTCAACCAACTACGCTACCGCATGCCCCTTCAGAAGTTATTGGTGGTAGATAAATATACCAAATAAAGTAAATATATATTAAAACGGCCAGCACAGGGCTTCGAAAATGATTTCTGCTACGATGAATTTAAGGTGACTCTTTCATCTTCTCCATTATTTCCGGAAACGAACACTAATGGTTGATGTATCAACACAAACATTTTCTGCTTTCGTAACTGCATGCTGAGAGGCCATTCGTGGAAAAAATAAATCGAATAATTATCTTCTGGCTGCCATGTAAATTGCGCCTGTACATGTCACCGCCATGTTAGTATGACATGGCAGTATTTGCGTTAAGAAAAGCATAATAGACCACTGTAGGTCGCGGTGCAAGGGCCGATGACGCCTACCCCTCACACATTCATTTGCGTTAAGTGCTTTTTGAGGGCGAAAAGGGTATAAGAGATTTCGTCTTTTGAAACCCTACTGCTGGAAATTTTATTTGCTAGTCCCGATTTCATGGTGATCAGTGGTAAAAGTGGTAAAATAAGTTCATACATTCGTGCCTTTTTACGATTCCTTCCCTTCTTAAACAAAAAAAAAGTAGGCCATGCTGTCTGTGTGCGTGTATCCATGTCTCCTCTTTCAAATATTTAAACCGGTTGATCGATTGATCGATGATACTCCATTGGAGGGCATTCTAACGTCGTAGCTTTTAATTTCCCACAACTCTTAATAGCAATATGGAGGAAGCAAAAACTTGTGAGGTTGGAGAAACACTCTCGTACCGTTCATTTAGGACCAGGAAATGATGTATGACAATGACTGTTCAAAAAATATGCAGCTATTGTTAAAGTAATGTTTTATATAATATAAAATAACAAGGTTGCAATGCAGGAATGTTCCTTTTGCCTAGATGCACAGTCTTAACAGTTTTATAAGCCTACTGTTGCTGTTATTTTATTTCTCTCTTCTGAAGAACATGTTACTCAAGTGCAGATTCTGTGTGTAGGTTAAATCTGTGGGATATAACAGCAGCGTTTCGTATCATTTATGTTGTTACTTGCATACAGCATTTCCTCACTCACTCATGGAGCTGAGCCCTTCTTGAGAAGCCGCCAATTGTGCAGCTACTCAAGAGCTTCCCAGCATTTTGTGGAACCCGAAGATTCATTACCGTGACCTCCAAGAATACTGACTTTTCCTCTTGGGACACTCTCCATATGATGTGTATGTATTGACCGTCTTCTAGTGCACACAATATCACTTGTCACTTCACTACATGTTGTAATCAACTCACGCAGCCACAAAAGCAGGACACATCACAAGACAGTATACACAGAATATAGGAAGAACGACTCCCATAGCGGAAGATTGATATAATACGCGAGTTTGAAATACGACGTACGTATAAGATGATAAATCTTAACAAGTTTTAATATATAAATTTTATTATAGTACATGACGAATATACATTTTAAATCATTTTATAAACGACACATGATGGCGAGCAGTGCAATAGTTTAACGTAAATAGCACACCTGAGGATAGCACAGTGATGCCGAAACATGTAGTGAAGTGACAAGTGAGATTGTGTGCATTAGAAGACGGTCAATACATACATATCATGGACGAGCATCAGTGCAACAGGACGCTAAGATACATCGCTCTGTATATGCTTATTATCTATGTCCATGTCAAATTTCCCATGCCAAGGTCCAGTGGTTAATTAATTGTTACCGTCAAACCGAAAGCTATATAATTTTCCATTCTTCCTCATCTTTAAGCTTGTACATCATCTTGGGACCCTTCAGGAAGTGACGTAGTGTCGCTCACGCCACGAAGTTCATGCATCCGTTACGTTGTTACTGCTGACTGTAGGAGATTACAAAAAAAAAAAAAAAAGAGTTCAGGCGGCCTGCAATGACTTAGCGTTGATAACAAGTTTGGGAAACTCAGTTAGCTGGTTCAGGAGTTAGCATGGGAGGATACAGACACACACACACACACATATGCAAGCAGCATGGTGATCAAATAGACGTACATTTTTCCTTGTATGAAAGAAAAATACGCTAGAAATATTCTGTCCTTTATTTGTGCCGCGTTCCTCAAATAACTGCAGTGTCTACTTTAACCGTGGGCACGCGGTAGCGTAGTTGGTTGAGACGCTATGCTACAAGACGGAAGATCGCGGGTTCAAGTCCCGATGAGGTCATTAGATTTTTCAATTTACCTAATCCTTCCGGCCGCACTATGGCCGTGGGGTCGACTCAGCCTCTAACAGAAATGAGTAGCAGGAATATTCTTGGGGGTAAAGGGCGGCCGGCGCGTAAGGCTGACAACCTCGCGGCCATCTATTAGCCGACTGTCTACATAATGTGGGAACCTCAACATCTCACAACCCAGTGGGCCTCCACGGCCTGTTACAGGGATAGCTTTACTTTTACTTTACTTATCTGCTTTACCCTTCGAGTGGTATTAAGTCTGACATTGATACAAAGCGAGGAATATAACATATCAGTTTTATATAAACTATAAGGACTATCAGCATATAAATGATTATAAATTCACTGGTAACGAAATACCACAGTTTATTCTACTCTTATAACGAACTGAGGTCTGAACAGTTTAATCTTATGCGTTATATTTCGACATGCACTCCGTTGCTACCTGTTTCATGTTGGTTTAATATTTGGCTTTTTCTTCGACCGTAAAGATGCATTCGACATGTTCGTCCGGGACGTCAGTTGACAGCAAACTACACGGCGTTACATCTCAGAAGATAAAACTCTTCATAATCACCGCCATGAGAATGTAAAACTCCTCCTTTTCACACAAAAGAAGAATGAGGTTAAGTGGACAGCTTCTTTACGAATTCGCAGAACATTACCTTGAAACCCCTCTCCCTTTACCCTCGATCGTTAAGAGCAGCTATCTGTTATCTCCATAGTAACGCGAATGTACTCGTAGACACGATATCAAGAAAAGGGACGGAAAACAGGAGAACAAACGTAAGATATGAATAGCGCGATGCCATCGGGTAAGAACAGAGCCTAGTACCCCATGCGATACGTTAAACCCAGCTTGTAACAAATTCATGACATATGTAATGTCAGACAGGCTTCCCTTTAATAAAAATAAGCCCAGCACATTTCTGAATAAGAAATATTACATGATGTCCTATGTATTTCATAAAAAGGCGTAGTCTAATACATGAGAACAGGAATCTACAGGAAGGTCCGACACTTTTCGAACATTTTCGTAACGAGCTTTTTTTTTTTTTTACGGTGAGGAGTAGATAGCCCCACACCCAAACCCCAAGCTTGAGTACCACCCATTCTCGGCTGTCCGCCCCTGCCTATTCAATATATTCTCTGCTTCCTTCCATACCTGGAGGGCGTCTCCTCCATCCGCAACCTGGGCTACATGGGCAGGGTATGTAGCACGAATTGGGGAGAGGAGAAATGCATATAGGGTATTAGTGGGAACACCGGAGACCATTGGGAAGACCAAGACATAGGTGGGTGGACAATATTAAAATGGATCTCAGAGAGATATGATGGGATGGTATGGATTGAATTGATCTGGCTCAGGATAGGGACGGGTGGAGGGCTTTTGTGAACACGGTAATGAACCTTTGGGTTCCATAAAATGCTGGGAAATTCTTGAGTAGCTGCACAATTGGCGGTTTCTCAAGAAGGGATCAGCTCCATGTCGGGAGGGTGTGGGTGTGGATTAGGCATTTACCACCCTCTCAGGATTTTTATCACAGTTGAAGAAAAGAACGAGATATGACATATAGTAATAATAAAGATTAAATGTTTTATAAAAATATACGTTTGGAAGCAATATTTCGGGCTCCTCTGCCTCCGAAAAGATCCTGGCAACGCTCACGAGTACTGGCTATATGGAATGTTGCTTTCTTCTTTCTCAAATATCTTTGGCTCTGGGTTCCCAAAACTTGTATTGTTTCCTTTCTATGACCTTCGGTTTATAGGTCACTTTTTCGTTAACGCCTATATCGCCGTTGTTCGATGTAGCTGGTTTGCTGATAAAACTAAACAGAAATGTTTACTTATTTAAACGTTTTCCATGCTTCGGGTAAAAAGGAAGGATATTTGTGAAAGAAAGACCCAAATCATGTCACAACGGAAGGATGCAGAATATCGGGAAGGACTGCATAACGCGCATGCTCCGTAGTCCGCAGGTTCCGAGTCCAAATTATTGGCCCAGAGACAGGCTGACCGAGCCTTGTCAAATTTTCCTACGTTCCTCGAGGCAGATATGTGGATACTGCTTCCGTCAACAGAATTATTCAATACTCTTCCTATATGCAGTTGGACGCTATATAGTCTGAGCAGTTGAAATCGTCGTGAAATAAGCCAGGAATAAATAGTACGTAAAATAGAACGGGGCCGGTCACGGTAGCCGTGCGGTCTAAGGCATGTACTGTCTTCGCTCGCTTGGAAACCGGGATCGTGGGTTCGAATCCCACTCAGGGCATGGATGTTTAGTTTGTGTGTGTGCGTTTTTCTGTGTTTGTGTACAGGAGTGGCCTTGCGACGAGCTGATCACCCGCCCAAGGAGTCCTACCGAATGTGTAAGCTCTAGAAAAACCGAAGTGAACGGAGAAGTTCATGGAGGTAGGCCTAGGCTCACTGGGGCTGTAGTGCCAAGGAAAAAGAAAGAGAATAGAACGGGAGGGTACAGTCAATTAAATATACCATCGATATCTGACATTGTAAAGGTAAAAAAGGGAGAACAAATAGAAAAGGTAAAACTAACCCTCCTACAGGGCGTGGAGGTCCATAAGGTTGTGAGACGTTGAGGCTTTCACATTTTATAGATAATTGGCCCATATATGGCGATGAGGTTGTCAACCTTACGCGCCGGCCGCCCTTCACCCCCAGGAAGATTCGTGGTGTTCATTTCTTTTAGAGGCTGAGTCGACACTAAGTCCTTAGTGCGGCAGGAAAGGATTAGGTCAATTGAAAATCCAATGACCTCATCGGGAATCGAACCCACTACCTTCCGGCTTTTAGCATAGTACCTCAACCAACTACGCTACATATAGTCTTGATTCAGTTTATTTGTTTTAGATTGAAAACCTCATGTTGTTCAATAATCCATTGAAAATGAACATTATTTTCAAAACATAAATTTAAAACTTAAAATTTAAAATTTAAATTTTGATTTTTAAGGGGACTTTGTCTGGTATGTTGCTGTATATTTTGAATGGTCTATTCAAAGTAAATTTGATTGGCGAGTCAATACAACGAACCAATAACAGACCTCGTAGTCCAGTGTTGCGCATGCGTAAGAGAGTTCAAACNCCCCCCCCCCCCCCCTCTCTCCATAGTAGCTAGTGATGGCGGCGGCGGCGGTGGCAGCACGGCGGAAAGTTCTGGTTCGATTAACTAGCGTTGCGCAGAGAGCGGGTTCTCATTCTGCACATCGGCGTCGTAGCTGTCGGAACGCGATATTAACCAGTGTCAGGAGTGGCTGACTGCTGGTATTTTTGCAGCCTAATTCTACAGAGTAATCATGGTTGGTGTTTAAAATTAAAGAGAGGTGTCTCACGGTGCTTTGGCGCCTAGTGAAGACAAAGGGAAGGAAACACCATCTTGATCTAAGGTGAAGGACTTGGGGAGTTACTGACACGAAGAGAGCGTCTAAGATCTTGAGAAGAAGCCTCTTCATCAAGGGAATCTGAGTGTCAAGAACTTTTGGAACAGAAGTTGAAAGAAAACCCCATCAAAATGCCGAAGAGTTCCACTAGTTTTTACACCAGCAACATGTCGCTGGCAAGTTTGGATCGAGCCAAAGATTTTGTCAAAGGCTCATTAAAAGCTCTGAACATCGGAAGTTCCATGGAACATCGAATGGAATGCGAGCAGCCAATTCTAGAAGCTTCGTCAAGTAATACGTCTGTGAATACAGAGGTAAGCACGGTAGTTGTAAGTGCCCAATGACTTATTGCGTCATCTCAGGAGCTTCTTATGCATTTAATGTTATTGCGAGTATGCTTCAGAAAATGCATAATTGCAGTTACATTTTTATGGAGGAACATTTGAAAGTCTGGTGTAAATCGTTATATTCGGTATATACAAGCCTATTTTCATTTTGAGAGTTATATATTCTTTTGAAGTTAAGCTTGGATGGTAGTAGTAGTAGTAGTTTTAGTTCTATACGAGTTAACGTAGTATGTGAGTGTTTGAACTGGAATGACTGAAGCATATGTACAAATGTACCCAGATTATGTCGCATAGCAGCATTTCTTGTTTCAGTTCTCCGGGATATAATGCCGGGTAGTCGTGTGAAAGTCAACTGACGTATTAGAGTAACATATGCCTCCATCTTCAGGCTCGATGCGTATTGCATTCTGGTTTCTTGGCGTACTCATCGACCCTGCAGATTGAGGCAGTATGTTCTGCGAAAAGCCTGTTGACTTTACCAGATTACACGGCGTATATCCCAGGAGATACAACTAATAGTCACCACTGTGAGGACCTTAGATTCGGCAGCAGCGTTTCAGATTTTGAATGGTTAACAAACAATTTTCTTAGTGCAATATATATCATTGTTACTCTCAACTTATTTGTAACCTAAACAATACGTTTATGAAGGTTGAATGTATAAGGGGTGGGCCTTCTTGGCCTTTGCACCGCGACCACAGTGATCTATTGTGCCATTTTTACGAAGGTTAATATTTTAAACGTTTACATACAGAATTCCATGTATTATTTTTAGTTTCCCCAGGAAAAATTTTTCCGTCGTTTCTTGAACTTGAAGTATTGAACGAAGTTTATATGGTTATGTATAAAGATTTAGTCTTATGCATGATTTGTGTAAATATGTGAAACGGTGGCATC